>NC_079193.1:5096014-5391112 GCF_029499605.1 Hyla sarda | reverse complement strand
CATGTTCAGCACTCAGGTCTCTCCGGTGCTCCCATAGAGAATGAATGGAGTGCATGCAGCACTCCTCGCAGAAAGCCCGCTCAGTAGGACCCCCTGCGATCAGACACTTAACCCTTATCCTGTGTAAAGGGGATAAGATGCTTTTCGTTGGATCACTCCTTTAAATAAACCTCCTCAGTGTACAGTCTAATATTTCTCACAGCTGAGGGTATGTTACAGTTTATCCTGGTCACTTTCCTTCATATATGTGTGTAACGCACATGAATTCAGGGGGCGCCGCCGCCCGTCACTCACCTGGTTATTACATGGTAATAATAGATTTTGCCCTCAGGGTCCCGGGCCGTCTTCCAGCTGGGGGGCAGGACGATGGTCTTAGGCTTGGGTGGAGAAGGAGGCGGCAGCTCCATGATGCTGTTGGGCGCCATTCCCATCTCAGGCTGTAAAATAAAAAAAGTAAAAAATAAAAAAGTGATGTGGGCAGTGGAAGTGGGTGGATTCATGTATGACCATAATGTGGGCAGAGGCATCGCCATAATGTGGGCAGAGGCATTACAATGTGGGCCTCGGCATAGCCATAATGTGGGCCTCGGCATAGCCATAATGTGGGCCTCGGCATAGCCATAATGTGGGCAGAGGCATAGCCATAATGTGGGCAGAGGCATAGCCATAATGTGGGCAGAGGCATCGCCATAATGTGGGCAGAGGCATTACCATAATGTGGGCAGAGGCATTACCATGTGGGCAGAGGCATTACAATGTGGGCCTCGGCATAGCCATAATGTGGGCCTCGGCATAGCCATAATGTGGGCCTCGGCATAGCCATAATGTGGGCAGAGGCATAGCCATAATGTGGGCAGAGGCATAGCCATAATGTGGGCAGAGGCATCGCCATAATGTGGGCAGAGGCATTACCATAATGTGGGCAGAGGCATTACCATGTGGGCAGAGGCATCGCCATAATGTGGGCAGAGGCATTACCATAATGTGGGCAGAGGCATTACCATAATGTGGGGAGAGGCATTACCATGTGGGCAGAGGCATCACCATAATGTGGGCAGAGGCATCACCATAATGTGGGCAGAGGCATCGCCATAATGTGGGCAGAGGCATCGCCATAATGTGGGCAGAGGCATTCCCATAATGTGGGCAGAGGCATCGCCATAATGTGGGCAGAGGCATCGCCATAATGTGGGCAGAGGCATCGCCATAATGTGGGCAGAGGCATTGCCATAATGTGGGCAGAGGCATTACCATAATGTGGGCAGAGGCATTACCATAATGTGGGGAGAGGCATTACCATGTGGGCAGAGGCATCGCCATAATGTGGGCAGAGGCATTACCATAATGTGGGCAGAGGCATTACCATAATGTGGGCAGAGGCATTACCATAATGTGGGGAGAGGCATTACCATGTGGGCAGAGGCATCACCATAATGTGGGCAGAGGCATTACCATAATGTGGGCAGAGGCATTACCATAATGTGGGCAGAGGCATTACCATAATGTGGGCAGAGGCATTACCATGTGGGCAGAGGCATTACCATGTGGCACGGCTTATGGTGACCACCTACCTGCTGCAAGGCTGGTGGCTGCCCAGGTGCCACAATGGCCGCCACAGGAGGGGCCTGCTGAACGACGACTCCTGGCGGGTGCGGTGCGTAGATCTGCTGACCTGGCATGTACTGCAATCCGGGCTGCGCGTAGCTCTGCAGACACAACATAGTTACACGACCATCACTATCGCCCCCTGGTGGTCACATGGCTCCTCATTCTACACTTTTCTATACAGTTCCATCCTCCACTGTCCGTCCTCACTGCGTTTCTGATGTTCTATGCCTGAACCAGGAGACTCAGGATGAACAATGCTACAGGAGGTGAATCCATGAACCTGCGTGTATTACAGGCCACAATGCACCATCTTTGGGGGGTCCATGGGAATTACACATATTAGTGCTAAGACCACCCGCAAGGGACCCGAATATTCCACAATTCATTGCTCGCACATTTGGCACTGGAATTTATTTTTTTTTTTTAATTAAATTAGAGCGAGCGGAATCTCATAAAAATATTAAGTAAACATTCCTGGCAATTTAATGCGAGGAGGGGCGTCACATTGTAACAAACCACAAGCTCGGGGGCCTTGGATTAATTAATGTTCATGGCGAGACCGCGAGCAGCCAGAACCTGGAGCAGATCAGCAAAGACCCCAATCTTACAGGAAGGGGGGTCGAAAATGTAATGTCAACGATCCCAACATTAAAGGCCATATATGTCTCAACACTGAGGGTTTGTTACAATTTTATCAGTCTGGATCAGTTGTCTCCAAGTTGTGGACCTCCAGATGTTGCAAAACTACAAGTCCCAGCATGCTCGGACAGCCAAAACTACAACTTCCAGCATGCCCGGACAGCCAAAACTACAACTTCCAGCATGCCCGGACAGCCAAAACTACAACTCGCAGCATGCCCGAACAGCCAAAACTACAACTCGCAGCATGCCCGGACAGCCAAAACTACAACTCGCAGCATGCCTGGACAGCCAAAACTACAACTCGCAGCATGCCCGGACAGCCAAAACTACAACTCGCAGCATGCCTGGACAGCCAAAACTACAACTCGCAGCATGCCTGGACAGCCAAAACTACAACTCGCAGCATGCCCGGACAGCCAAAACTACAACTCCCAGCATGCCTGGACAGCCAAAACTACAACTCGCAGCATGCCCGAACAGCCAAAACTACAACTCGCAGCATGCCCGGACAGCCAAAACTACAACTCGCAGCATGCCCGGACAGCCAAAACTACAACTCGCAGCATGCCCGGACAGCCAAAACTACAACTCCCAGCATGCCCGAACAGCCGCTGGCTGTTCGGGCATGCTGGGAGTTGTAGTTTTGCAACATCTGGAGGTCCACAGTTTAAGGGTTTGTTACAATTCTATCAGTCTAGATCAATTGTCTCCTAACTGTGGCCCTCCATATGTAGCAAAACTATAACTCCCAGCATGCCCGGACAGCCAGCGGCTGTTCGGGCATGCTGGGAGTTGTAGTTTTGGCTGTCCGGGCATGCTAGGAGAGATGTAATTTTAGCTGTCCGGCATCCTGGGAGTTGTAGTTTTGGCTGTCCGGGCATGCTAGGAGAGATGTAATTGTAGCTGTCCAGCATGCTGGGAGTTGTAGTTTTGGATGTCCGGGCTTGCTGGAAGTTGTAGTTCTGCAACATCTGGTGGTCCACAGTTTAGATATAACTGATCTAGACTATTATCTGTATGCTTAATACATCAGCAGTTTGTTATAATGTACCAGAGCAGATAAAATGTATCCAATGTAACCAGTCTAGACAATGCTCTGTAAGCTAAACAGCAGCACAACCCTCTCTTGTACCGATAGTTTGCTACAATGTTTCACTTCAGTAGATACACTGTATCAAACTAAATCATTGTAACAAACGGTCAGATAAAGAGATTCGTGCTGTACATATGTTCAGTTATAAGAGGAGTGTTTCACTGGGTGCAACTGAACCAAAACTCAGCTGTGAGAAAGTAACAACTACAATTGTATTTCAGGTAAAATGTTATCAGTCTGGGGTCCAGGATGTTTAGCTCACAGAGCATTGTCTAGACTGGATACAATTGTATCACTTCTCAGCTGAGAGCAGGACTAGCTATGTACAATGTATCAGTCTGGAGTCCAGGATGTTCAGCTCACAGAGCATTGTCTATAGACTGGATACAATTGTATCACTTCTCAGCTGAGAGCAGGACTAGCTATGTACAATGTATCAGTCTGGGGTCCAGGATGTTTAGCTCACAGAGCATTGTCTAGACTGGATACAATTGTATATACTTCTCAGCTGAGAGCAGGACTAGCTATGTACAATCTATCAGTCTTGGGTCCAGGATATTTAGCTCACAGAGCATTGTCTAGACTGGATACAATTGTATATACTTCTCAGCTGAGAGCAGGACTAGCTATGTACAATGTATCAGTCTGGGGTCCAGGATGTTTAGCTCACAGAGCATTGTCTATAGACTGGATACAATTGTATCACTTCTCAGCTGAGAGCAGGACTAGCTATGTACAATGTATCAGTCTGGAGTCCAGGATGTTTAGCTCACAGAGCATTGTCTAGACTGGATACGATTGTATCACTTCTCAGCTGAGAGCAGGACTAGCTATGTACCATGTATCAGTCTGGAGTCCAGGATGTTTAGCTCACAGAGCATTGTCTAGACTGGATACAATTGTATCACTTCTCAGCTGAGAGCAGGACGAGCTATATACAATGTATCAGTCCGGAGTCCAGGATGTTTAGCTCACAGAGGACTGCTGGATACAAATAGAGATGAGCAAACTTACAGTAAATTCGATTCGTCACGAACTTCTCGGCTCGGCAGTTGATGACTTATCCTGCGTAAATTAGTTCAGCTTTCAGGTGCTCCGGTGGGCTGGAAAAGGTGGATACAGTCCTAGGAAAGAGTCTCCTAGGACTGTATCCACCTTTTCCAGCCCACGGGAGCACCTGAAAGCTGAACTAATTTATGCAGGATAAGTCATCAACTGTCGAGCAGAGAAGTTCGTGACGAATCGAATTTACTGTAAGTTCGCTCATCTCTAGACACAAACCCTCAGCTCTGAGACATATTAGGTCAGAAGGTCCTTCTAGGTATACATTTATAAAACAAGTCAATATGGCATTATATATATATTTGGGCAGCAGCACTTACCTGCACCATGGATTGGGCCGTCGGCGGGTAGGGGGCTGGCACCCCGTACACTGCTGGGCAGGCCTGTCCTGGGTAGTAGACTGTAGGGGGCGCAGGGGCTGGAGGGTACTGAGGTTGTGCCTGATGCTGCGGCACCGCCACTGCTTGCTGGTTGGGGTCCCACACCCCATAGGTTTGAGTGGGAACAGTGCTGGGGGCTGGTACCGGCATCACAGTCACATTGGGGTCTGATGGAACCATCGGCTCCGGCTGGGCTACATACTGCTGCGTGGGGACGTCCATAGGGGCCGGGACATGCTGCACCACTGGGACCGGCTGAGGGGTGAGCATTGCCTGATTGACCACCATGCCCTGGGAGGGGTCATAGCTGTTGGGGGAGTTCACAGACTCCAGAGGAGGGGGAGTAGGCAACAGGACTTTACCGGCATTAGGGTTTGTGGGGTCAACGAAGGACTGGATGGGGTATCCTTGGGGGTACATTATGAAGGGTGGGGGAATCTGGGTACCATAGGGCATGGAGTCGTATGGGAGAGGGGAGGTGATGCAGATGTTCTGCATCTGCTGCTGCTGCTTCTGCGCCTCCCTCTGCGCCACCTCCTGCTCAAACAATTTCCTGCGCTCCTCCGTGGACAGCTTGTTCCGGTCCTGCAGACGGCCCTTCTTCTTAGAGGAGGCTGGAGTATCGTACCTGCGGGGACACCAGACACCTCACTGCAGCAGCTATACCACAGATCACCGCCCTCCTGCTGGCAGGTACAGAGGCAATGGCCGCTTGGTCACTGACAAATTACTAGATGAACATGCGCCTGCCTGAGCCCCCATTACATGACCTACAGTCCTTTAGGTCTCTTTCACACTACGCAAATTCAGCCGACTACATTCCGCTTGCAGCAGTTTCATTGTTTTCAATAGGATTCTGCTGCTCTGTTCAAATTGGGGAATTGTATGTTATTCTTTGAGCTGAATTGCACCAGGACTGCACTGCGGTCTATGGAGACTGTAATGTGCGTGCGTCCTACCGCCAAAGCATGCGGTGGTGCCTGCTGCTAAAGGACATTCAGCCAGCGGAATTCTAATGGTTGAAAGTCTGTAGTGTGGACCGGCCTTAAAGGGGTACTCTAAGGAACACGACTTATCCCCTATTCACAGGATAGGGGATAGGTGTCTGATCGCAGGCGGTACGACCACTGGGACCCCCCGCGACCCCTATATGAGGCTCGGCTCTAACTGCTCAACATTCTATTCTCCTGAGTGCTCCAGCCGCAGCTTTGGAGACTAGCAGGAGAGATGGCCTGCTCAGCCAATCACCGGCTGAGATTGATATGAGTTGTATTCCCTGGAGTACCCCTTTAAGTAGCACACAGTGCCCAGGGCAGTGCCACCTACCTGTCCTCTCCCCTCTTTGCACTGCGCTCATAGAAGGATGGTGGAGATGGGGATTTCTTGCGCTTCTTCTGGCTCTGTCGCTCTGAGTCCCTCTCCCTGCCTGGAGTCTTGGTGGTCGGGGTTTGGTAACCTCCACCTGCGGAGTCCCTCCAGCGGTCATCTGTGGAGACAAAAAAGACAGGGAAATATAAGTAAGGATACAGGGGGCGAAGAGGATGTGCACACCATGACAGCACAAGGTTAGTATAAAAGGATGTGCACAGTGTGACGGCACATGAGGTCAGTAATAAGGATGTACACAGTGATGGTATATAAGGACAGTAATAAGGATGTACACAGTGATGTATACAAGGTCAGTAATAAGGATGTACACAGTGATGTACACAAGGTCAGTAATAAGGATGTACACAGTGATGTACATGAGGTCAGTAATAAGGATGTATACAGTGATGGTATATAAGGACAGTAATAAGGATGTACACAGTGATGTATACAAGGTCAGTAATAAGGATGTACACAGTGATGTACATGAGGTCAGTAATAAGGATGTATACAGTGATGGTATATAAGGACAGTAATAAGGATGTACACAGTGATGTATACAAGGTCAGTAATAAGGATGTACACAGTGATGTACATCAGGTCAGTAATAAGGATGTACACAGTGATGTACATGAGGTCAGTAATAAGGATGTATACAGTGATGGTATATAAGGACAGTAATAAGGATGTATACAGTGATGTACACGAGGTCAGTAATAAGGATGTACACAGTGATGTACACAAGGTAAGTAATAAGGATGTACACAGTGATGTACACAAGGACAGTAATAAGGATGTACACAGTGATGTACACAAGGTCAGTAATAAGGATGTACACAGTGATGTACATGAGGTCAGTAATAAGGATGTACACAGTGATGTACATGAGGTCAGTAATAAGGATGTTTACAGTGATGGTATATAAGGACAGTAATAAGGATGTATACAGTGATGTACACGAGGTCAGTAATAAGGATGTACAGTGATGTACACAAGGTCAGTAATAAGGATGTACACAGTGATGTACACGAGGTCAGTAATAAGGATGTGCACAGTGATGTACACAAGGTCAGTAATAAGGATGTACACAATGATGTATACAAGGTCAGTAATAAGGATGTACACAGTGATGTAAACAAGGTCAGTAATAAGGATGTACACAGTGATGTGCACAAGGTCAGTAATAAGGATGTACACAGTGATGTACACGAGGTCAGCAATAAGAATGTACACAGTGATGTGCACAAGGTCAGTAATAAGGATGTATACAGTGATGTACACGAGGTCAGTAATAAGGATGTACACAGTGATGTACACAAGGACAGTAATAAGGATGTACACAGTGATGTAAACAAGGTCAGTAATAAGGATGTACACAGTGATGTGCACAAGGTCAGTAATAAGGATGTACACAGTGATGTACACGAGGTCAGCAATAAGAATGTACACAGTGATGTGCACAAGGTCAGTAATAAGGATGTATACAGTGATGTACACGAGGTCAGTAATAAGGATGTACAGTGATGTACACAAGGACAGTAATAAGGATGTACACAGTGATGTACACAAGGTCAGTAATAAGGATGTACACAGTGATGTACATGAGGTCAGTAATAAGGATGTACACAGTGATGTACATGAGGTCAGTAATAAGGATGTTTACAGTGATGGTATATAAGGTCAGTAATAAGGATGTACACAGTGATGGTATACAAGGTCAGTAATAAGGATGTATACAGTGATGGTATACAAGGTCAGTAATAAGGATGTATACAGTGATGTACACGAGGTCAGTAATAAGGATGTATACAGTGATGTACACAAGGTCAGTAATAAGGATGTATACAGTGATGTACACAAGGTCAGTAATAAGGATGTACACAGTGATGGTATACAAGGTCAGTAATAAGGATGTATACAGTGATGTACACAAGGTCAGTAATAAGGATGTATACAGTGATGTGCACAAGGTCAGTAATAAGGATGTATACAGTGATGTACATGAGGTCAGTAATAAGGATGTATACAGTGATGTACACAAGGTCAGTAATAAGGATGTATACAGTGATGTACACAAGGTCAGTAATAAGGATGTACACAGTGATGTACACGAGGTCAGTAATAAGGATGTATACAGTGATGTACACGAGGTCAGTAATAAGGATGTATACAGTGATGTACACGAGGTCAGTAATAAGGATGTATACAGTGATGTACACAAGGTCAGTAATAAGGATGTATACAGTGATGTACACAAGGTCAGTAATAAGGATGTATACAGTGATGTACACAAGGTCAGTAATAAGGATGTATACAGTGATGTATACAAGGTCAGTAATAAGGATGTACACAGTGATGTACACAAGGTCAGTAATAAGGATGTACACAGTGATGTACACAAGGTCAGTAATAAGGATGTACACAGTGATGTACACAAGGTCAGTAATAAGGATGTATACAGTGATGTACATGAGGTCAGTAATAAGGATGTACACAGTGATGTACATGAGGTCAGTAATAAGGATGTATACAGTGATGTACACAAGGTCAGTAATAAGGATGTACACAGTGATGGTATACAAGGACAGTAATAAGGATGTATACAGTGATGTACACAAGGTCAGTAATAAGGATGTACACAGTGATGTACATGAGGTCAGTAATAAGGATGTACACAGTGTGACGGCACATGAGGTCAGTAATAAGGATGTATACAGTGATGTACATGAGGTCAGTAATAAGGATGTACACAGTGATGTACACAAGGTCAGTAATAAGGATGTACACAGTGATGTACATGAGGTCAGTAATAAGGATGTACACAGTGATGTACACAAGGTCAGTAATAAGGATGTATACAGTGATGTACACGAGGTCAGTAATAAGGATGTACACAGTGATGTATACAAGGTCAGTAATAAGGATGTACACAGTGATGGTATACAAGGTCAGTAATAAGGATGTATACAGTGATGTACACAAGGTCAGTAATAAGGATGTACACAGTGATGTACACAAGGTCAGTAATAAGGATGTACACAGTGATGTACACGAGGTCAGTAATAAGGATGTACACAGTGATGTATACAAGGTCAGTAATAAGGATGTACACAGTGATGTACACGAGGTCAGTAATAAGGATGTGCACAGTGATGTACACGAGGTCAGTAATAAGGATGTGCACAGTGATGGTATACAAGGTCAGTAATAAGGATGTATACAGTGATGTACACGAGGTCAGTAATAAGGATGTATACAGTGATGTACACAAGGTCAGTAATAAGGATGTATACAGTGATGTACACAAGGTCAGTAATAAGGATGTACACAGTGATGGTATACAAGGTCAGTAATAAGGATGTATACAGTGATGTACATGAGGTCAGTAATAAGGATGTACACAGTGATGTACACGAGGTCAGTAATAAGGATGTATACAGTGATGTACACAAGGTCAGTAATAAGGATGTATACAGTGATGTACACAAGGTCAGTAATAAGGATGTATACAGTGATGTGCACAAGGTCAGTAATAAGGATGTATACAGTGATGTACATGAGGTCAGTAATAAGGATGTATACAGTGATGTACACAAGGTCAGTAATAAGGATGTATACAGTGATGTACACAAGGTCAGTAATAAGGATGTACACAGTGATGTACATGAGGTCAGTAATAAGGATGTATACAGTGATGTACACGAGGTCAGTAATAAGGATGTATACAGTGATGTACACGAGGTCAGTAATAAGGATGTACACAGTGATGTACACAAGGTCAGTAATAAGGATGTATACAGTGATGTACACAAGGTCAGTAATAAGGATGTATACAGTGATGTATACAAGGTCAGTAATAAGGATGTACACAGTGATGTACACAAGGTCAGTAATAAGGATGTACACAGTGATGTACACAAGGTCAGTAATAAGGATGTACACAGTGATGTACACAAGGTCAGTAATAAGGATGTATACAGTGATGTACATGAGGTCAGTAATAAGGATGTACACAGTGATGTACATGAGGTCAGTAATAAGGATGTATACAGTGATGTACACAAGGTCAGTAATAAGGATGTACACAGTGATGGTATACAAGGACAGTAATAAGGATGTATACAGTGATGTACACAAGGTCAGTAATAAGGATGTACACAGTGATGTACATGAGGTCAGTAATAAGGATGTACACAGTGTGACGGCACATGAGGTCAGTAATAAGGATGTATACAGTGATGTACATGAGGTCAGTAATAAGGATGTACACAGTGATGTACACAAGGTCAGTAATAAGGATGTACACAGTGATGTACATGAGGTCAGTAATAAGGATGTACACAGTGATGTACACAAGGTCAGTAATAAGGATGTATACAGTGATGTACACGAGGTCAGTAATAAGGATGTACACAGTGATGTATACAAGGTCAGTAATAAGGATGTACACAGTGATGGTATACAAGGTCAGTAATAAGGATGTATACAGTGATGTACACAAGGTCAGTAATAAGGATGTACACAGTGATGTACACAAGGTCAGTAATAAGGATGTACACAGTGATGTACACGAGGTCAGTAATAAGGATGTACACAGTGATGTATACAAGGTCAGTAATAAGGATGTACACAGTGATGTACACGAGGTCAGTAATAAGGATGTGCACAGTGATGTACACGAGGTCAGTAATAAGGATGTGCACAGTGATGTACATGAGGTCAGTAATAAGGATGTACACAGTGATGTACACAAGGTCAGTAATAAGGATGTACACAGTGATGTACACAAGGTCAGTAATAAGGATGTACACAGTGATGTACACAAGGTCAGTAATAAGGATGTACACAGTGATGTACACGAGGTCAGTAATAAGAATGTACACAGTGATGTGCACAAGGTCAGTAATAAGGATGTATAGTGATGTACATGAGGTCAGTAATAAGGATGTATACAGTGATGTACATGAGGTCAGTAATAAGGATGTATACAGTGATGTACACGAGGTCAGTAATAAGGATGTACACAGTGATGTACACAAGGTCAGTATAAGGATGTACACAGTGATGTACACGAGGTAAGTAATAAGGATGTATACAGTGATGTATACAAGGTCAGTAATAAGGATGTACACAAGGTCAGTAATAAGGATGTACACAGTGATGTACACGAGGTCAGTAATAAGGATGTACACAGTGATGTACACGAGGTCAGTAATAAGGATGTACACAAGGTCAGTAATAAGGATGTATACAGTGATGTACACGAGGTAAGTAATAAGGATGTACACAGTGATGTATACAAGGTCAGTAATAAGGATGTATACAGTGATGTACACAAGGTCAGTAATAAGGATGTATACAGTGATGTACACGAGGTCAGTAATAAGGATGTACACAGTGATGTACACAAGGTCAGTAATAAGGATGTACACAGTGATGTACACAAGGTCAGTAATAAGGATGTACACAGTGATGTACACGAGGTCAGTAATAAGAATGTACACAGTGATGTACATGAGGTCAGTAATAAGGATGTATACAGTGATGGTATATAAGGACAGTAATAAGGATGTACACAGTGATGTACACAAGGTCAGTAATAAGGATGTACACAGTGATGTACACGAGGTCAGTAATAAGGATGTACACAGTGATGTACACAAGGTCAGTAATAAGGATGTACACAGTGATGTACACAAGGTCAGTAATAAGGATGTATACAGTGATGTACACGAGGTAAGTAATAAGAATGTACACAGTGATGTACACAAGGTCAGTAATAAGGATGTACACAGTGATGTACACAAGGTCAGTATAAGGATGTACACAGTGATGTACACGAGGTCAGTAATAAGGATGTACACAGTGATGTATACAAGGTCAGTATAAGGATGTACACAGTGATGTACACGAGGTCAGCAATAAGAATGTACACAGTGATGTACACGAGGTAAGTAATAAGGATGTACACAGTGATGTACACAAGGTCAGTAATAAGGATGTACACAGTGATGTACACAAGGTCAGTAATAAGGATGTACACAGTGATGTACACGAGGTCAGTAATAAGAATGTACACAGTGATGTATACAAGGTCAGTATAAGGATGTACACAGTGATGTACACAAGGTCAGTAATAAGGATGTACACAGTGATGTACATGAGGTCAGTAATAAGGATGTACACAGTGATGTACATGAGGTCAGTAATAAGGATGTACACAGTGATGTACACGAGGTCAGCAATAAGAATGTACACAGTGATGTACACAAGGACAGTAATAAGGATGTACACAGTGATATACACAAGGTCAGTATAAGGATGTATACAGTGATGTACACGAGGTAAGTAATAAGGATGTACACAGTGATGTACACAAGGTCAGTAATAAGGATGTATACAGTGATGTACACGAGGTCAGTATAAGGATGTACACAGTGATGTACACAAGGTCAATAATAAGGATGTACACAGTGATGTACACAAGGTCAGTATAAGGATGTACACAGTGATGTACACGAGGTAAGTAATAAGGATGTACACAGTGATGTACACAAGGTCAGTAATAAGGATGTATACAGTGATGTACACAAGGTCAGTATAAGGATGTACACAGTGATGTGCACAAGGTCAGTAATAAGGATGTACACAGTGATGTGCACAAGGACAGTAATAAGGATGTACACAGTGATGTGCACAAGGACAGTAATAAGGATGTACACAGTGATGTACACAAGGTCAGTAATAAGGATGTACACAGTGATGTGCACAAGGACAGTAATAAGGATGTACACAGTGATGTACACAAGGTCAGTATAAGGATGTATACAGTGATGTACACAAGGTCAGTAATAAGGATGTACACAGTGATGTACACAAGGTCAGTAATAAGGATGTATACAGTGATGTACACGAGGTCAGTAATAAGGATGTACACAGTGATATACACAAGGTCAGTATAAGGATGTATACAGTGATGTACACAAGGTCAGTAATAAGGATGTACACAGTGATGTACACAAGGTCAGTAATAAGGATGTATACAGTGATGTACACAAGGTCAGTAATAAGGATGTACACAGTGATGTACATGAGGTCAGTAATAAGGATGTACACAGTGATGTACACAAGGTCAGTAATAAGGATGTACACAGTGATGTACACAAGGTCAGTAATAAGGATGTACACAGTGATGTACACAAGGTCAGTAATAAGGATGTACACAGTGATGTATACAAGGTCAGTAATAAGGATGTACACAGTGATGTACACAAGGTCAGTAATAAGGATGTACACAGTGATGTATACAAGGTCAGTAATAAGGATGTACACAGTGATGTACACGAGGTAAGTAATAAGGATGTACACAGTGATGTACATGAGGTCAGTATAAGGATGTGCACACAGATCTATCTACAAAAGGTCATTGCCGTGAATCCCAATAATCACATTCAGTCCTGCAAAATCTGTACATGACTGCCCTCTGTTGGCGAAGGTATAGCAGTGCAGACAGGCAGATCAGCTTTCCTCTCAGCAATGGGTTCATCCTCACATAAGTAGTGACCCCTATGAGCTCCACTGCTGTCACCCACTGAAACCAGTCACCTAAATCCACACCAGAGACCCAGATGAAGGTGGTTGCAGTGGGGGGGATGGTAATGGCGGTGATGGTCATGTGATGGGTGATTATGATAGAGAAGGGTGAAGACAAATCACTTACTGTGCTCCTTCTCCACTGGCGTTTTCTTAGGGATACGATAAACTTCCTGCAAAGAACAGAGAGACCAGTCAGGTTACAATGTATATAGAGGACATAACTGGAGCCATATTGTATGAGCGACCAGAGGCGTCATGTGGTCACCAATCCTTACAGTGGACAGACATGATCTCCCACACTGCTGAACCCCAAAGTGGGTAAACATGTAAATGTAATGAAGTTATATCAGTGCTGGAGCGTTATATGAGGAGCGGCTGATATAACCTCTATATATTACATCATATGTGATATCAGCCGCTCCTCTTATAACGCTCCAGTACTGATATAACCTCTATATATTACATCATATGTGACTGATATCAGCCGCTCCTCTTATAACGCTCCAGTACTGATATAACCTCTATATATTACATCATATGTGATGATATCAGCCGCTCCTCTTATAACGCTCCAGTACTGATATAACCTCTATATATTACATCATATGTGATATCAGCCGCTCCTCTTATAATGCTCCAGTACTGATATAATCTCTATATATTACATCTTATGTGATGATATCAGTACTGGAGCGTTATAAGAGGAGCAGCTGATATCACATATGATGTAATATATAGAGGTTATATCAGTACTGGAGCGTTATAAGAGGAGCGGCTGATATCATCACATATAATGTAATATATAGAGATTATATCAGTACTGGAGCGTTATAAGAGGAGCGGCTGATATCACATATGATGTAATATATAGAGGTTATATCAGTACTGGAGCGTTATAAGAGGAGCAGCTGATATCATCACATATGATGTAATATATAGAGATTATATCAGTACTGGAGCGTTATAAGGGGAGCGGCTGATATCATCACATATGATGTAATATATAGAGGTTATATCAGTACTGGAGCGTTAGAGGAGCGGCTGATATCAGTCACATATGATGTAATATATAGAGGTTATATCAGTACTGGAGCGTTATAAGGGGAGCGGCTGATATCACATATGATGTAATATATAGAGATTATATCAGTACTGGAGCGTTATAAGAGGAGCGGCTGATATCACATATGATGTAATATATAGAGGTTATATCAGTACTGGAGCGTTATAAGAGGAGCGGCTGATATCACATATGATGTAATATATAGAGGTTATATCAGTACTGGAGCGTCATAAGAGGAGCGGCTGATATCATCACATATGATGTAATATATAGAGATTATATCAGTACTGGAGCGTTATAAGAGGAGCGGCTGATATCAGTCACATATGATGTAATATATAGAGGTTATATCAGTACTGGAGCGTTATAAGAGGAGCGGCTGATATCAGTCACATATGATGTAATATATAGAGATTATATCAGTACTGGAGCGTTATAAGAGGAGCGGCTGATATCAGTCACATATGATGTAATATATAGAGATTATATCAGTACTGGAGCGTTATAAGAGGAGCGGCTGATATCAGTCACATATGATGTAATATATAGAGATTATATCAGTACTGGAGCGTTATAAGAGGAGCGGCTGATATCAGTCACATATGATGTAATATATAGAGGTTATATCAGTACTGGAGCGTTATAAGAGGAGCGGCTGATATCAGTCACATATGATGTAATATATAGAGATTATATCAGTACTGGAGCGTTATAAGAGGAGCGGCTGATATCAGTCACATATGATGTAATATATAGAGGTTATATCAGTACTGGAGCGTTATAAGAGGAGCGGCTGATATCACATATGATGTAATATATAGAGGTTATATCAGTACTGGAGCGTTATAAGAGGAGCGGCTGATATCAGTCACATATGATGTAATATATAGAGATTATATCAGTACTGGAGCGTTATAAGAGGAGCGGCTGATATCACATATGATGTAATATATAGAGGTTATATCAGTACTGGAGCGTTATAAGAGGAGCGGCTGAT
This sequence comes from Hyla sarda, assembly GCF_029499605.1. Classification (NCBI taxonomy): domain Eukaryota; kingdom Metazoa; phylum Chordata; class Amphibia; order Anura; family Hylidae; genus Hyla; species Hyla sarda. The sequence continues at coordinate 5,375,303 of NC_079193.1, read as the reverse complement.
ATCACATATGATGTAATATATAGAGGTTATATGCGTACTGGAGCGTTATAAGAGGAGCGGCTGATATCAGTCACATATGATGTAATATATAGAGATTATATCAGTACTGGAGCGTTATAAGAGGAGCGGCTGATATCATCACATATGATGTAATATATAGAGATTATATCAGTACTGGAGCGTTATAAGGGGAGCGGCTGATATCATCACATATGATGTAATATATAGAGGTTATATCAGTACTGGAGAGTTAGAGGAGCGGCTGATATCAGTCACATATGATGTAATATATAGAGGTTATATGCGTACTGGAGCGTTATAAGAGGAGCGGCTGATATCACATATGATGTAATATATAGAGATTATATCAGTACTGGAGCGTTATAAGGGGAGCGGCTGATATCACATATGATGTAATATATAGAGATTATATCAGTACTGGAGCGTTATAAGAGGAGCGGCTGATATCACATATGATGTAATATATAGAGGTTATATCAGTACTGGAGCGTTATAAGAGGAGCGGCTGATATCATCACATATGATGTAATATATAGAGGTTATATCAGTACTGGAGCGTTATAAGAGGAGCGGCTGATATCATCACATATGATGTAATATATAGAGATTATATCAGTACTGGAGCGTTATAAGAGGAGCGGCTGATATCATCACATATGATGTAATATATAGAGATTATATCAGTACTGGAGCGTTATAAGAGGAGCGGCTGATATCATCACATATGATGTAATATATAGAGATTATATCAGTACTGGAGCGTTATAAGAGGATGATATCATCACATATGATGTAATATATAGAGGTTATATCAGTACTGGAGCGTTATAAGAGGATGATATCATCACATATGATGTAATATATAGAGGTTATATCAGTACTGGAGCGTTATAAGAGGAGCGGCTGATATCACATATGATGTAATATATAGAGGTTATATCAGTACTGGAGCGTTATAAGAGGAGCGGCTGATATCATCACATATGATGTAATATATAGAGGTTATATCAGTACTGGAGCGTTATAAGAGGATGATATCATCACATATGATGTAATATATAGAGGTTATATCAGTACTGGAGCGTTATAAGAGGATGATATCATCACATATGATGTAATATATAGAGGTTATATCAGTACTGGAGCGTTATAAGAGGATGATATCATCACATATGATGTAATATATAGAGGTTATATCAGTACTGGAGCGTTATAAGAGGAGCGGCTGATATCACATATGATGTAATATATAGAGGTTATATCAGTACTGGAGCGTTATAAGAGGAGCGGCTGATATCATCACATATGATGTAATATATAGAGGTTATATGCGTACTGGAGCGTTATAAGAGGAGCGGCTGATATCATCACATATGATGTAATATATAGAGGTTATATCAGTACTGGAGCGTTATAAGAGGAGCGGCTGATATCATCACATATGATGTAATATATAGAGGTTATATCAGTACTGGAGCGTTATAAGAGGAGCGGCTGATATCATCACATATGATGTAATATATAGAGGTTATATGCGTACTGGAGCGTTATAAGAGGAGCGGCTGATATCACATATGATGTAATATATAGAGGTTATATCAGTACTGGAGCGTTATAAGAGGAGCGGCTGATATCATCACATATGATGTAATATATAGAGGTTATATCAGTACTGGAGCGTTATAAGAGGAGCGGCTGATATCATCACATATGATGTAATATATAGAGGTTATATGCGTACTGGAGCGTTATAAGAGGAGCGGCTGATATCATCACATATGATGTAATATATAGAGGTTATATCAGTACTGGAGCGTTATAAGAGGAGCGGCTGATATCACATATGATGTAATATATAGAGGTTATATCAGTACTGGAGCGTTATAAGAGGAGCGGCTGATATCATCACATATGATGTAATATATAGAGGTTATATCAGTACTGGAGCGTTATAAGAGGAGCGGCTGATATCACATATGATGTAATATATAGAGGTTATATCAGTACTGGAGCGTTATAAGAGGAGCGGCTGATATCACATATGATGTAATATATAGAGGTTATATAAGTACTGGAGCGTTATAAGAGGAGCGGCTGATATCACATATGATGTAATATATAGAGATTATATCAGTACTGGAGCGTTATAAGAGGAGCGGCTGATATCATCACATATGATGTAATATATAGAGGTTATATCAGTACTGGAGCGTTATAAGAGGAGCGGCTGATATCATCACATATGATGTAATATATAGAGGTTATATCAGTACTGGAGCGTTATAAGAGGAGCGGCTGATATCACATATGATGTAATATATAGAGGTTATATCAGTACTGGAGCGTTATAAGAGGAGCGGCTGATATCATCACATATGATGTAATATATAGAGGTTATATCAGTACTGGAGCGTTATAAGAGGAGCGCCCCACTTTGCCATAAGGATGCGACAGTCACACGATACAACGTACACAAGGAGAGATGTTATCCCTCGGCTTCAGGGATTCTCTTACCTTCAGATCTTTCCATCCGTCCAGCAGCTTGTTGGCGAGTTCACTCATATCCAGCATCTTGTCTGTCTGTTCCTGGCTCCGCTCACTCTCCACATCGGATACCCCTTCCTCCTCGTCCTGGGACGGGGTCTCCACCGCAGGGGTCTCATCTACCTTCACACCAGTGGCCTCCTTGGTCTCAGTCTCTGAAGCCTCTAATCCGGCGGCTGGCTCTTTGCTGCCATCAGGTGATTGTTCGTCCTCTGTTTTGATGGATGGGTGCGGCGGCTCCTCTGATGGTGGCGGTGGTGGTGGTGGCGGCACCTCTTCTGCTTTCACCTCTTCTTTAGGTTGTTGGCTTTCCTTTAGGTCATCAGTGGTCTGTGTCATCTCTGGTTTTACTGGAGTTTCCTTCACCTCGACCTCGCTGGTGGCGTCGGACACGGCGCTGTCCATGCTGTTCTCGCTGATTATCTTCAGTCTGCGCAGCACCAGCTTCTTGGGAGTGTCACCTTCCATCATCTCCACGCTCAGCTTGGCTGCAGGGTCGGGTGTGTTGGACGGAGTATTGAGCGGGGTGTGGGCTCGGGATGTGTTCTCGCTGGAGTAGCCGTCACCTTCGCTCAGCTGTGGGATGGCCATCTTTGTCTGGGCCCATCGCTGGATGATGGGAAGGATCTTGCTCTCTTCGAGCATGTTCTTATTCGGGATTGGAAGTAATTCCAGGGTCTTTATGATCTAATGATAAGAAGAACACAATGAAACATTGCCTGCACCTCAAGCCTGGGGGGTCTGACACCTGAAAGTCTAGTGTGAGCATGGTAGACTCTTTAAAAGGGAACTCCGGTACATAGGGAATACGTGTCACAGGGGGTCCTACTGCTGGGATCCCCTGCAATCTCCTGCTTGGCACTCTGGCTCTTGTCATGCACGGCCCCGCCATGTATCTCTATGAGAGAGGTGGATATACAGCACTCATGAATCTTCGGCTTTCTCATAGAGATACATGGAGGGGGAGTGTTGACCACCACTTTGTGGTCAGTAATCCGTGCATGAAGTGGAGGGCACTCAGTGCATGAGAAGAGCCGCAGGAGATTCCCAGGGATCTTTTTATACCTAGGCCGGTAGCCATGACAAGGAGGCATCCTCTACATCTAGAGGAAAGAAGGTTTCACCATCATGAAGACAGAGATTCTTTACTGTAAGATCAGTGAGACTATGGAACTCTCTCCACATGATGTAGTGATGTCTGACTTAAACAAGTTCAAAGGGGTCTGGACATATTGGCAATTGCTATCAGTTTCGTGTGTGTGTGTGTGGGGGGGGGGGGGGGGGGGTTGCCATCCTTTGGATCAACACAGTAGGGTTTTGGGTTGAACTCGATGGACTTGTCTTTTTTAAACCTTAAAAACTACACTGCTCAAAAAAATTAAGTGAACACAGCGATAACACATCCTAGATCTGAATGAATGAACTAATCGTATGAAATACTTTCCTCTTTACATAGCTGAATGCGCTGACAACAAAATCACACAAAAACTATCAATGGGAATCAAATTTATCAACCCCTGGAGGTCTGGATATGGAGTCACACTCAAAATCACAGGGGAAAACCACACTACAGGCTGATCCAACTTTATGTAATGTCCTTAATACAAGTCCCAATGAGGCTCAGTAGTGTGTGTGGCCTCCACTTGCCCGTATGACCTCCCTACAACGCCTGGGCATGATCCTGATGAGGTGGAGGATGGTCTCCTGAGGGATGTCCTCCCAGACCTGGACTAAAGCATCCGCCAACTCCTGGACAGTCTGTGGTGGATGGAGCGAGACGTCCCAGATGTGCTCAATCGGATTCAGGGGAACGGGCGGCCAGTCCATAGCATCAATGCCTTCTTCTTGTAGGAACTGCTGACACACTCCAGCCACATGAGGTCTAGCATTGTCTTGTATTAGGAGGAACCCAACCGCACCAGCATATGGTCTCACAAGGGGTCTGAGGATCTCGGTACCTGATGGCAGTCAGGCTACCTCTGGCAACCACATGGAGGGCTGTGTGACCCCCCAAAGAAATGCCCCTCACCACCATTACTGACCCACCGCCAAACCAGTCATGCTGGAGGATGTTGCAGGCAGAACGTTCTCCACGGCGTCTCCAGACTCTGTCACATCAGTCACATGTGCTCAGTGTGAACCTGCTTTCATCTGTGAAGAGTACAGGGCACCAGTGGGGAATTTGCCAACCTTGGTGTTCTCTGGCAAATGCCAAACGTCCTGCACGGTGTTGGACTGTAAGCACAACCCCCACCTGTGGACGTCGGGCCCTCATACCACCCTCGGAGTCTGTTTCTGACCGTTTGAGTGGACACATGCACATTTGTGTCCTGCTGGAGGTCATTTTGCAGGGCTCTGGCAGTGCTACTCCTGCTCCTCCTTGCACAAAGGCGAAGGTAGCGGTCCTGCTGCTGGGTTGTTGCTCTCCTACGGCCTCCTTCACGTCTCCTGATGTACTGACCTGTCTCTTGGTAGCACCTCCATGCTCTGGATTCTACGCTGACAGACACAGCAAACCTTCTGGTCACAGCTCGCATTGATCTGCCATCCTGGATGAGCTGCACTACCTGAGCCACTTGTGTGGGTTGTAGACTCCGTCTCATGCTACCACTAGAGTGAAAGCTCCCAACTGCTGGGACCCCCCGTGATTTGCTGACTGGGGCTGCAGCAGTCCACAGGAAAGGGCGTTCCGTCCTCTGCATTACACGGCAGCAGACACGTAGCCTCCATGTATCCCATAGAGATACATGGAGGGGGCGTGTCTGCTGTGGCCCCGTTCAGAAGACCACAGGGGGGGTCCCAGCAGTTGGACTCCCCGTGATCTATAATTTATTCCCTATCCTTCTGATAGACGATAAGTTATATTCCACTACAGTATTCTTTTAAGGTCCCGCTGTGTTACCCTGTCCACTGAATGGGACAATGCTGTAGTACCTAGTAACATTAATGCTTATGAAGAAATATAAAATCCCATCCCTTCCCCAATATCGCGCCACACCACTACCCTTTAATTCCCTGGTTGAACTTGATGGACATATGTCTTTTTTCGACCGTACTAACTATGTAACCTCCAACTGCCGCTACTCATAGAATGGCAATAGAAGAACAAGCAGTGCTAAATATCAGAGAAGCTGCTGTGGACCTTAAAATTGCTAATCCCTGGTGAGTACTGGGAGTCAGAGACCCGTCTATGGAATATAGGATAAGTCCATCATTTGTAGGGCTAGACAACCACTTTAAGGCCGGACCTGCTCAGTCACGCACTGTGTGCGATTATAATAGTGATCACAACTACTGACCTCCAGCTGCAGCTTGATGCTGGTACTTGTGTTCCCCCGGTTGTCCCCAAGTTCCGCCATCCAGATCCACAGGAGTGACAGTCCGTGACATTCCAGGAACAACTTGAGACAGGACTGAGACTGTGTGTTCTGTGGGAAAGACAAGCAACGGAGACTGTGAATGTGCAGCAGACATCACTATACAGAGGTGCAGAGCCGCTCTGCACACGTCACAGGCACATGAACCCCTTAACTTCCCGCACCAGGACGTACATTTACGTCCTGTGTATGACCGCAAGCATCGGAACGGTGCTCGCATCATACATGGCAGGTTCTGGCTGCTAGTAGCAGCCGGGGAACCGCCCGTAATGGCCGACATCCGCGATCGCACGGATGTCCGCCATTAACTCCTCAGATGCCGTGATCAATACAGGTCGCGGCACTTTGAATGGATGATCGGATCACGGCTGTCACGGCGATCCGATCATCCAGCATGGCGACCAGAGGTCCCCTCACCTGGCTCCGGCCGTCTCCTGGGGTCTTCTGTTCTGGTCTGAGATCGAGTAGACCAGAGCAGAAGATCACCGATAATACTGAGCAGTGCTGTGTCCTAAGCATAGCACTGAACAGTATTAGCAATCAAAAGATTGCTATAGATAGTCCCCTATGGGGACATAAGTGTAAAATAAAAGTGAAAAATTTAAAAATAAAAAGTAAAAAAAAAGTGAAAAAAATAAGTGAAAAATCCCCTCCCCCAATAAAAATGAAAATTGTCAGTTTTTCCCATTTTACTCCCAAAAAGCGTATTTTTTTTTTATAAACATATTTGGTATCGCCGCGTGCGTAAATGTCCGTACTATCAAAGTATAATGTTAATTATCCCGTACGGTGAATGGCGTAAACGTAAAAAATAAAAAGTCCAAAAATGCAGCTTTTTTGTCACATTTTATAAAAAAAAATTAATAGAAAATGATCTAAAGGTTTTATATATGCAAATGTGGTATCGATAAAAAGTACAGATGACAGCGCAAAAAATGAGCCCTCATACCGCCCTATATACGGAAAAATGAAAAAGTTATAGGCGGTCAAAATAGGGCGATTTTAGATGACTGATTTTGTACAAAAAGTTTTAGATTTTTTTTTAAGTGGTACAAAAATATAAAAGTATCTAGCGATGGGCATCATTTTAATCGTATTGACCCACAGAATAAAGAACACAGGTCATTTTTACCGTAAAGTGTATAGTGTGAAAACAAAACCCTCCAAAATGTGCAAAATTTGGGTTTTCATTTAAATTTCCTCCTAAAAATTTTTTTGGGGGGTTCGCCGTACATTTTTTGGTAAAATGAGAGGTTTCATTACAAAGTACAATTGGTCACACAAAAAACAAGCCCTTATATGGGTCTGTAGATGTAAATATAAAAGGAGTTATGGATTTTAGAAGGCGAGGAGGAAAAAACGAAAACGCAAAAATAAAATTGGCCTGGTCCTTAAGGTTAAAATGGGCTTGGTCCTTAAAGGGTTAATAATTTAATGGATTGGCAGCTTTATACATCTCATATGACAAGTGCTTGTGATATGACGGGTGCAAAGGCTTTGACCGGCCAATCACAGGAACTGAAGGGCAATAGTCAGCATTGTGCCAACATAACCTGTATCTTTCCTTTCTTTACAGCAGTGTTTTCCAAACAGGGTGTCTCTAGTTGTTGCAAAATTACAACTCCCAGCATGCCCGGACAGCCAAAGGCTGTCCGAGCATGCTGAGAGTTGTAGATTTGAAACAGCTGGAGACACCCTAATTGGAAAACACTGCCTTAACCCCTTAAGGACTCAGGGTTTTTCCGTTTTTGCACTTTCGTTTTTTCCTCCTTACCTTTTAAAAATCATAACCCTTTCAATTTTCCACCAAAAAATCCATATTATGGCTTATTTTTTGCGTCGCCAATTCTACTTTGCAGTGACATTAGTCATTTTACCCAAAAATGCACGGCGAAACGGAAAAAAAAAAATCATTGTGCGACAAAATCGAAAAAAAAAACGCCATTTTGTAACTTTTGGGGGCTTCCGTTTCTACGCAGTGCATATTTCGGTAAAAATTACACCTTATTATTCTGTAGGTTCATACGGTTAAAATGATCCCCTACTTATATAGGTGATTTTGTCGCACTTCTGGAACAAATCATAACTACATGCAGGAAAATTTATACGTTTAAAAATGTCATCTTCTGACCCCTATAACTTTTTTATTTTTCCACGTACGGGGCGGTATGAGGACTAATTTTTTGCGCCGTGATCTGAAGTTTTTATCGGTATGATTTTTGTTTTGATCGGACTAATTGATCACTTTTTATTCATTTTTTAATGTTATAAAAATTGACCAAAATACGCTTTTTTGGACTTTGGAATTTTTTTGCGCGTACGCCATTGACCGTACGGCTTAATTAATGATATATTTTTATAGTTCGGACATTTACGCACGCGGCGATACCACATATGTTTATTTTTATTTTTTACACTGTTTTATTTATTTTATGGGAAAAGGGGGGTGATTCAAACTTATTAGGGAAGGGGTTAAATGACCTTTATTAACACTTTTTTTTAACTTGTTTTTTGCAGTGTTATAGCTCCCATAGGGACCTATAACACTGCACACACTGATCATTGTTATCCCATAGGGACCTATAACACTGCACACACTGATCTCTCATCCTGATCACAGGCGTGTATTAACACGCCTGTGATCAGCATTATCGGCGCTTGACTGTTCCTGCCTGGATCTCAGGCACGGAGCAGTCATTCGTCGATCGGACACCGAGGAGGCAGGTAAGAGCCCTCTCGGTGTCCGATCAGCTGTTCGGGACGCCGCGATTTCACCGCAGCGGTCCCGAACAGCCCGACTGAGCAGCCGGGATACTTTCAGTTTCACTTTAGAAGCGGCGGTCAGCTTTGACCGCCGCTTCTAAAGGGTTAATACCGCACATCGCCGCGATCGGCGATGTGTGGTATTAGCCGCGGGTCCCGGCCGTTGATTAGCGCCGGGACCGACGCGATATGATGCTGGATCGCGGCGCAATCCCGCTTCATATCGCGGGAGCCGGCACAGGACGTAAATATACGTCCTGCGTCGTTAAGGGGTTAAAAGGGTATTCCAGGCAAAAACTTTTTTTATATATCAACTGGCTCCGGAAAGTTAAACAGATTTGTAAATTACTTCTATTAAAAAATCTTAATCCTTCCAATAGTTATTAGCTTCTGAAGTTTTCTGTCTAACTGCTCAATGATGATGTCATTTCCCGGGAGCTGTGCATGATGGGAGAATATCCCCATAGGAACTGCACAGCTCCCGGGACGTGAGTCATCAGAAAGCAGTTAGACAGAAAAAAACAACTCAACTTCAGAAGCTAATAACTATTGGAAGGATTAAGGTTTTTTTAATAGAAGTAATTTACAAATCTGTTTAACTTTCCGGAGCCAGTTGATATATATAAAAAAAAGTTTTGGCCTGGAATACCCCTTTAACTAAGATGTAAGGACGTCACTCATACAGCGCTAGGGCTCTGAAAGGTTCTTTGGATCACTCTGACTATACCAGTCCAAAATGTGGCCCATTGGCTGTCCAGGCATGCTGGGAGTTGTAGGTTTGCAACATCTGGAGGTCCTCAGTTTGGAGACCATGCATTACACCAAGCCTAAGGCTGTCCGGCATGCTAGAAGTAGTAGTTTTGGAGGGCCATGGTCTGGAGACCACTGAGCTAGAATGTTCCCACAGCCTGTTCACCCACACTAAACCAAATACAACGAGGGGTCACTTAAATAATTTTTTGCAGTGGATTAGGGTTCTACCTCTCATTCTCCTCCTTGCTACAGTGTTGCTGTGAACAATGGAGACAGGGAGCCAGCTTGCAGAGCTCCCCTGCCTCCTCTATACGCAGCGTTATGCCCGCTCATCTGATGAATATTCTAATTTCTTCACTCTCACGTCATAGTGAAATAATAGCCTGCGGGCACGTGAGTGCTCCGCTCTTGTAGCAGAGTGCAGGTGCTGCTGCTCTGTAGGTTCTTAAGTCCCTAGGATGTAAGAGTGAAGAAGAGAATCTTGCTGCAGATAATGTGGTACACGTGTGAGGTGTGACTACACTATCATACAACACATGAACAACCTTGTGTGTTTTTACAGCTGAGGACATTTCAGCACTTACCCGGATGAGTTTCAGGCAGGTGAGCTTCTGCTCTAATGTCTCGATTCGGACCATGAGACGCGATAAGCTGAGCACCTGGTTTTTGTCGGACAGACCTTCTCCATTCTCCAGCAAAGCCTCCAGCTCCCCGTCCACCTGAGTGACAGCAGAGAAGAAATCAAGAATGAACGGGACGTTCTGATAACTGGATAAACTCTGGATAGCTGAAGTGCTGGATTATCAGAAAATACATACTACCCGTTTGGATCCATATAAAATAGATAAAATAGCTTAAAGGGGTACTCCAGTGGAAAACTTTATTTTTTAAATCAACTGGTGCCAGAAAGTTAAAACAGATTTGTAAATTACTTCTATTAAAAAATCTTAATTCTTCCAGTACTTATTAGCTGCTGAATACTACAGAGGAAATTATTTTCTTTTTGGAACACAGAGCTCTCTGCTGACATCACGAGCACAGTGCTCTCTGTGGACATCTCTGTCCATTTTAGGAACGGTCCAGAGCAGTATATGTTTTCTATGGGGATTTTTTCCTACTCTGGACAGTTCCTAAAATGGACAGAGAGGTCAGCAGAGAGCACTGTGCTCGTGATGTCAGCAGAAAGCTCTGTGTTCCAAAAAGAAAATAATTTCCTCTGTAGCATTAAGCAGTTAATAAGTACTGGAAGGATTAAGATTTTTTTTTAAAATAAGTAACTTACAAATCTGTTTAACTTTCTGGCACCAGTTGATAAAAAAAACCGGAGTACCCCTTTAAGCTATTTTATATGGGACCCCCACAATCTCCCTGCTGCTCCCGGTGTTCGTTTAGAGCATTGGGTGCAGCGCCGCAGACTCATAACGTCACAATTACGCCCCATTTGTGATGTCACGGCCACGCCCCCTCAATGGGACTTGCATTGAGGGGGCATGGCCGTGATGTCACGAGTGGGGCGTGACCATGATGTCACGAGCCTCCGCCCCACATCGCCAGTCATCCGTCAAGGAGCGAAGTTTGCTCAATGCACCGGATGTCTGGGGTGCAGCAGCCGAGATCGTGGGGTCTCCAGCGACGGGACCCCCGAGATAAGACATCAGGATAGGGGGATATGATGTCTAGGGGCAGAGTACCCCTTTAACACTAGCATAAGTGACTACGGGGCTCTGTAAATGCTTGCCACCTGTATAATGGGACCTACAATGTTTGAGGACTATACAGGGACACAGAAGCCATACAGTGATCCTCCTACGGACCTTGCACATAGCAGGACCCGGCCAGGTGATGCCCAATATACATCGGACATTAGAACCAACAATTTTCAGCTGCTGCCAGACTATCAGGTCATCTCCCACTAATCCTCCATGGGGTCGTATAAACTGGATTAGCAGGACCCCAGGGATTTCACCATACACTGTCCAGTAAGGACGACACTCACAGAATCCTTCTTGCGGGACCTCTCTTTCTTCATCTTGCCCCCAGCTGCCCGAACGCTGACGCGGTTCTCTCCGCCGAGGTAACCTCTACAGTTCCCAGATCCGCAAAAACATTTCTGAGCTTCTTTACTACAATGTATCAGAGATAAAAGAGAAGTTATTACCATACATTACACGTACAAAAAAACTGATAAAATACACAATAAAGAGGAAAAGTTGGTGACAATATGACCAATATGGCTGCCCAGGGACGTCCGCCTGTTCTCCCAGACTCAGCTATGCAGACGTACAAGAATGGAGGATGTATTGTAGGGCAGCTGGGCCACACAGGTACCAGGGAAAGGTCCTTTATTAAAGGGGTACTCTGTGCCTAGACATCTTATCCCCTATCCAAAGGGGATCTCCGTTGCAAACTTTGCTCCATGCCGGATGACTGGCGATGCGGGGCGGAGGCTCGTGACGTCACAGCCACACCCCCTCAATGCAAGTCTATGGGAGTCACGCCCCCTCCCACAGACTAGCATTGATTGGGTGTCGCCATGACATCACGGGCGTGGCCGTGATGTCACGAGCCTCCGGCATTGCAACCAACGCTCTAAACGAACGCCAGGTGCAGCAGGGAGATGTCTAGTGGCGGAGTACCCCTTTAGGGTATGTTCACACTGCGGAATTCCGCACAGTGAACGTTAGCATCAGTGTGATTGTGTCTTCTGCAAAACCCGTTCACACTGCAGAATTTCAGCAACAGACAATTCCGCCACTGAAATTGTTCCGCGCAAAGAAAGAACATGTTCATTCTTTGGGCGGAAGTCCACGAGCACTGCATAGCGGTCAATGGTGCCGCAAGGTCCTACTGCGGGGATTCAGAGATATCCGTAGCGTGAACATACCCTTAAGGAGATGAGATTGGCTCCCGTTATGTAATAAAATTTCCCCCAAATCATCAAGGCAATTCTCTGTCCTCCTGGAGAGTCCTTACCCGTATCGCTGGAACTGGTAGTCGAATGTTAGCTCGGCCCCAGCTGGAACCAGTCTGGTGGTGAAGAAGCCGACTCTGATCTGTCCATTGACCGTCCACTGTGAGACACAAAGCAGAGCGACATTACGTCAGGACCCTCCACCATACACAACCCCGTTCATTACACCCTATGAAGCCGTCCCCGTCCTCACCTTCTGGGTCTCACAGTTTGGGTCACAGCTATGGTTCATGAAGCGTGAGCAGTTCCCCTTCTGGGTTGCGTCTATAATCTGAGAAAGAAAATCCAGAATGGGATTGTCAGCCATGATGTAGTAAAGAGCAGGTCCCCGGAGGGATGTCCTGTATACAGGCGGGATGGAGAGGGCTGCACTCTCCCGCCATTCATCCCTCCCCCCTACAGTCGTCTCCTCTCACCTCATCATTTTTCAGTGCCATGAAATAGTAATGGATGTTCTTGTTTCGGGCGTACTCCTTGACGCGGGCTTTGAATTCCTTATGGTCCAGGACCTCCCCGCAGTATTCCAGGACAAAGGTGTTCCTACAGGAGGGGAGAAACAGAATCCTAAGTCTTCTCTATACAGAGGTCATTCCTCTGTCTTGGGCTCTATTGGTTTTATCATTAATAATGTTGGTCTCAGCCGACTCAGCTCTTCAGGGCACAGAAAGGGCAGATGGCCCCCCCCAATTTCAGGTTGTAAACTTACGGTTTTAGGTCTCTGCCGGCTCGCAGCCCCCAGCCCTTCTTATCGGTCAAGATGACTTCTACGTCAGCGTGTTGCTTCCTTTGGAAACGCCGGTTGGAGCAGTAGTCTCCATTAGGGCATCGCGATGAGCTGGGGAAACAGAAGAGTTAAAAGGGTACTCTACCCCTAGACATCTTATCCCCTATCTAAAGGATAGGGGATAAGATGTCTGATCACGGGGGTCTAGCCACGCCTCCTTGTGACGAACTGATGAAATGTCTGAATATTTACAGGCAATGAATGGACAGGAAGGTGCCCGGTTCCTGTAATAATATATACACTGCTCAAAAACATAAAGGGAACACATAACCAACACAATGTAACTCCAAGTCACTGACACTTGTGTGAGATCCCACTGTCCACTCAGGAAGAAGACTGATTGACAATCAATTTCACATGGAACAGACAACAGGTGGAAATTATAGGCAATCAGCAAGACACCATCAATAAAGGAGTGGTTCTGCAGGTGGTGACCACAGACCACTTCTCAGTTCCTATGCTTCCTGGCTGATGTTTTGGTCACTTTTGAATGCTGGCGGTGCTTTCACTTTAGTGGTAACAGGAGACGGAGTCTACAACCCACATAAGTGGCTCAGGTAGTGCAGCTCATCCAGGATGGCACATCAATGCGAGCTGTGACAAGAAGGTTTGCTGTGTCTGTCAGCGTAGTGTCCAGAGCATGGAGGTGCTACCAGGAGACAGGCCAGTACATCAGGAGACGTGGAGGAGGCCGCAGGAGGGCAACAACCCAACAGCAGGACCGCTACCTCCGCCTTTGTGCAAAGAGGAGCACTGCAAGAGCCCTGCAAAATGACCTCCAGCAGGCCACAAATGTGTGTGTCCACTCAAACGGTCAGAAACAGACTCCATGAGGGTGGTATGAGGGCCCGACGTCCACAGGTGGGGGTTGTGCTTACAGCCCAACACCGTGCAGGACCTTCGACATTGCCATGTTGCACCACAGACTGTCCAGGAGTTGGCGGATGCTTTAGTCCAGGTCTGGGAGGACATCCCTCAGGAGACCATCCTCCACCTCATCAGGACCATGCCCAGGCATTGTAGGGAGGTCATACGGGCACGTGGAGGCCACACACACTACTGAGCCTCATTGGGACATTACATAAAGTTGGATCAGCCTGTAGTGGGGTTTTCCTCTGTGATTTTGAGGGTGACTCCATATCCAGACCTCCAGGGGTTGATACATTTGATTTCCATTGATAATTTTTGTGTGATTTTGTTGTCAGCGAATTCAACTATGTAAAGAGGAAAGTATTTCATACGATTGGTTCATTCAGATCTAGGATGGGTTTTCTTAGTGTTCACTTTATTTTTTTGAGCAGTGTATTATTTTTGTCTCTAGATCAGTGGTCTCCAAAGTGTGGACCTCCAGCTATTGCAAAACTACAACTCCCAGCATGCCTGGAAGGCATGCTGGGAGTTGTAGTTTTGCAATAGCTGGAGGTCCACACTTTGGAGACCACTGATTTAGAGGTCAGAACACTGATCCAGCTCTTTAAAAAGGAGAAGTATCATATATCCAAAGGATAGGAGATGAGTTTTAGATTGTGGGAGGGCCAGACTGGTCGGACCCCCTGCGATCTCCTGTGCAGGGCCCCAGCTATCCCCGGGAGCAGTGCGTCACGGCCCGGCACGAAGCTCCCTTCTCCCGGCTTGTTCTAGTGATCGTTGGGGGTCTGAACACTTAGACCCCTACTGATCAGCAGTGACAGTGCTCATGATATCCTATACGGTATAAGCAGATTAATGCTACTCTATGGCATCCATCATGGTATCTATTGAACGCATACATTGGGAATCCGACCTCACACAGACATGACCAGAGGTCACAGCACAATAATGCTGATCACGTGTGGAAGATTATGACATTGAGAAATTCTGGAGCAGTAGATCAGTCTCCACCTCATCTTAAAGATCTACAGGTCCCACAAACCTACAGACACCACCAGGACAGATGTGCTGGGAAATACAGGGAAACCCACCATTCAATCATGAGCAGGCGGTTGAGGCAGTCTTCCCCGCAGGCCACCTCTCCCTGAGACCTCTCCTCCTTAGAGAGTAGCGGACACTCGCACTGCATACGCTTTATGTCCCGGTGACTCTTATTCTTCTTCCTGGAACAGATTATTATTGTTAGAGAAGATTTTATGTCCAGGGAGGTCAGAAGTGTAATAATCTGCAGGATATATCACTATGTATCAGGAGGTAGAGAGGACAGAGCGATGTTCTGCAGATCTGTGGAGAGGTCAGTGGTGTAATAATCTGCAGGATATATCACTATGTATCAGGAGGTAGAGAGGACAGAGTGATGTTCTGCAGATCTGTGGAGAGGTCAGTGGAGTAATAATCTGCAGGATATATCACTATGTATCTGTCAGGAGGTAGAGGGGACAGAGCGATGTTCTGCAGAACTGTAGAGGTCAGTGGTGTAATAATCTGCAGGATATATCACTATGTATCAGGAGGTAGGGAGGACAGAGTGATGTTCTGCAGCTCTGTAGAGGTCAGTGTAATAATCTGCAGGATATATCACTATGTATCAGGAATAGGAGAGGACAGAGCGATGTTCTGCAGATCTGTAGAGATCAGTGGTGTAATAATCTGCAGGATATATCACTATCTGTCAGGAGGTAGAGAGGACAGAGTGATGTTCTGCAGATCTGTAGAGAGGTTAGAGGTGTAATCTGCAGGATATTTCACTATGTATCTGTTAGGAGGTAGAGAGGACAGAGTGATGTTCTGCAGAGGTCAGTGGTGTAATAATCTGCAGGATATATCACTATGTATCTGTCAGGAGGTAAAGAGGGCAGTGCGATGTTCTGCAGATCAGTAGAGAGGTCATGAAGACTTGCTGACCCCTACAATCACACACATATAATTTCATACCTCTCAGTGAGATAGAGGTTCTCTTCGATGAGGTCGAAGTACGTGGGCATCTTCCCCATCTTGTAGCAGTCCTTCCAGTGCTGAGGGTCCCTGAAGTCGTCCATGCGGCATATGGAGCCGGTCTTCACCTGTTTGGAGGCTGGAGAATCCACCGATCCGGCCTCGGCCTTCATTCTCCTCCTCTCTAGAGCTTCTGCGTCATTCTCTGTGTCGCTCTCTAGCTCCTGCCTCCGTTTCTTGGGTGGTCCTCGCTCCTTTAGGTCAGAGCGCTCCCTCACTAGCTGCTCTCTCCTGTCCATTCGTGGGACATTGTCCTTTAGGGAGTTGCTGCTGATCTCGTGCGCCTGCACAAAGCCACTTTCTTTTGTCCTTTCGTGGAGCGCCTTAGGATGGTGACCAAACTCATGGACGTGATCCTTATCCCAGGCGAAGTCATAATCGTCATCATCGTCGTCCTCATTGTAACAATTTGTCACCGAGTCGGGTACTTGGCCTGACGGTTTACCATACCGTACATCTTGTTTACCGTGGTAGCCAGAATTCCAATACCCGTTGTTGCCAGCATAATTGTGAGAAGAGTCGTGGGAGCCGCTTCCTTGCTGGTAACCGAAGTACATGTAGCTGCTGTCCGGTGGCTGATAGGTGCTGCTCGGCTTCTCGGGCTGTGAGAAGTCCCATCCTAGATCGGACAAGTCTTCTACTACCTGGAATCCATCAACTTGTGAATAGTCTCCAGGTCCTAGAGCACGACTGTACTCAGCCGCCTGATGTCTACTGTCCGGCCGCTCGGTCACGTTCTTCATCGCCTGCTTTTCCATCATGGCAGGTTTGGAGGGCGCTGCGGGCTCTGCAGGCCTTTCGGGCTCCTTGGCCATTTCTATGGCTGAGATGGGAATCTCTTGAAATGTAATAGTCTCATTATAGGCTTTGCCTTTGTTTTTAGGTTTCATGGGCACAGGGTGGCTGGTGCTGACATCGGGAACAGATGGAGGAGGCCCAATCTCGGGGGCTGGTTCTGAAGCGGGGACAACTTTGACCACATCTACTGGAGTATCAGGCACGGAATGGCTTGGAACTTGCACAGAGTCTTTCTCAAAGTGTCCAAATCTGATCTCTTGAGGGTCTTTATGATCTGAGATCTCTAGACTGATCGGGAGACCTGGCAAAAGGGAAGGACTAGCTGCTTCCATGGTTAATTTACACATTTTAGGGTCTTCTGAGGTTATTGTAAACACATTAGTACCTTCACTGTGAAATGCTGATGGGTTAGCTTCTTCTGTGGATAAGACTGATGGTGTAACATCTTCCATGATCAGAGAAGAGGACTTCACATCATCCGTGGATAATACAGATGGTTCAGGATCATCCGTGGATAATGAAGATGGTCGAGTATCTTCACTAGTCTCTGCAGCTGCTTTAGCACCTTCCATAACTGGTATAGCATTTTCGTTGGCCACTGTAGTTGGCTTAGCACCTTCCATGGTCACTACAGTTTGTTTAGCATCTTCTATGGATAATTGGGAAGATTTAGCATGTTCCACAGTCTCGTCAGACATTGAAGCACCATCCATAGTTAATGTAGCTGGTCTTGCATTTATCACATCTGCAAGAGGACAAGCATTTTCCATGGTCACTGAGGACATTTCGCTTTCTTCTACAGATAATGTAGATGTCTGATCTTCTTCCACAGTTAATGTAAACATATCACTTTCTTCTTGAGTCACTGGAGACATTTTAGCTTCTTCCATGGTTAATGTGGAGGTTTTGGGAACCACCACGACTGACTGTAAGCGGTTCCTGGGTAGACCGCTGTCATCTGAGTCAGTGTCATCCGATTCACTCTCAGCGCTCTCACTTTCTTCGCTATCGGAAAAATACGCTTGGACTGCACTGATGAAGTTGACAGAAGGCTTCACGCTATCAGAGGAGACCTGGGATCCATCATTTACAGACGTCTCCTCTTCAGCTTCGATGGGGATAATCTCAGGTTTGTACGGTTCCTCCTCACAAGAATCGTCCTTTTCCGTTTGGATTTCTTCAGCAGAGGATTCTTCCTGCTCATTAATGGCTGAAGAACTTTGTTTCTGTAAAGAATTTGCATCATTGGAAAGTTGTAGAGAAGGTGGCGCGTCTTCTTGTAGCCTGTCTACAGTCACATCATTGGCGTCACATTGGTGGTCGTCTTCATCACCTGTGTCATCACTTTCTATAGTCTCTACAGGACTTGACTCTCTATGTGGTGGGGTGCGGTCTGTGTTCTCTAAATGACAGATTTCAGGGGACATAGTTTCACGAGGTAAGTGCTGCTCAAAAGAGACGCTCGTGGCTGTACTTGGCTTTTCTGACACCAGAATTGTTATTTGAGGCTCAGACTGAACATCTGTCCCAAAAATTTGATTGTCACTTATTTGATTTAACCCAGAGGAATGATGGGAATCTTCTCCAGGGTCCGGTTTAAAGTCCATTTCCTCTGAATAGGGAAAAGGACTGACATCTTTGGTAATGTTTTCCTGAACATTGAATTTCGACATGGAATCTGCATCCTCAGCATCATCAGGGTCCAGAGTTTCACTGGAAGGGGTTTTCCTATATTGTTCATTGGTTGGGACCAGTCTCTGACGTAGACATTCTGTACGATCCTCTTCAGCTCTGCTGTGCAATTCACTTTCATTGTCTGTAACCGTATCATTGGCCACTTCAGGGACATCTGAATGACCGTTTTCCGAGCTTGGAAATTCATGCGACTCCTCTAAGTGACTATTATCTGTAGAACTGAGGGTAACAAAATGCCACGTATGACCATGGGAG
The DNA here is from genome assembly GCF_029499605.1 of Hyla sarda. NCBI lineage: Eukaryota > Metazoa > Chordata > Amphibia > Anura > Hylidae > Hyla > Hyla sarda. The sequence continues at coordinate 5,356,417 of NC_079193.1, read as the reverse complement.
AAATCATCATCATTGGACTGAGCAGGACTGTCACTACGAAGGTCATCGACAACATGTTCAGCGTCTTCAGAGTTAGAATCGTAACTAATTTCCATTTCGTTCTCGATGGAGGATGTCGCCTCCTGCTTAAAGTGAAGGGGAGAAGCGGCCCGCTTGTCTGTAGTGCTGCTCCTTTTGTGGACTGGTACATCCAATGACGCACTTTCTTCTTTTTTGCCCATTTTGCGCTCCTCTCTTTGTGCCGGCCTTTCCTCCAGGTCCCACTTAGAACTTTTTCTTCCTGAGCTCCCAGACTCCGTTTTGGAATCAGATAATTTGGGGAAATTAGATTTTGCACTAGAACTTGCTCCACTGTTTCCCCGCGAGTGTGAAGACCCATGTTTAACGTCTGCATCTTTTGAAGGAGAACTTTTCCTATAAGATTCCCTGTCAGGAGACCTTACATCTTTCCAGGCTCTGGTGGAGGACGTTCTTCCCCTGCGATCAGGATCATAAGAAGAATCAAATTTGGGATCTTTGTCGTACTTTGAATGTGAAGAGGACGTCATCCTCGTTTCCCTGTAGGAATAAGAGGACGATGATGAAGGACGCCGGGAATCGCCCGACCTGGAATACGTTCTCCGATAATCCTCTTCTGAGTCAGAACTGTCCCTCGCTCTACTGTCTGCATAGGAGCGTGAATATTTGGTTCTATATGGAGAACTTCTATGATATCTTCTTTCTGACTCATAATGATGTGACCGTTCAGATCTAGCATACGATGAGCTACTTCTTGGACCTCTTTCAGATCTAGACCTGGATCGTGATCTAGAACGGGACCTGCTTCTTCTCCTGTCGCGGTCTGACTTAGAATGGGAATAGGAGGAGTATTTGGAATCTCGATCTGACCGGGAATAACTTGAATGTTTTTGATCCTTTTCTGGCCTCGATCTTGAAGATAAATATTTCCCACCGTCCTCGCTCCTCAAAGACATAGAGCTTCGTTTTAAGTCTCTTTCTTTACTTGAAGCACACTTTATCTCATGGGATCGGTGGCTGGAGGAGGTCTGTACGGAATCTTCATCAGACTCTGAACCGACCACCGCAGTCTCTGAGTGAGATGACTTTGACCTGGGTTTTTCTGGACTAGGATTGGATTTGATGCTTTGTGTATTAGTTGCAGTCTTATCTTCTCTCCCAATATGGGAATAATCTTTTGACGCAGTCACCTCTGTTTTGTCGGCGACCGTCTGAGTGCCTGGGCTTTCTATAATAGAAACGATAGGGCACTCTTTAATGTCCTTGAAGCCAGTTTTGCTCGTGACAGCAGTGGCTAATGGTGGCGGCGACAAAAGTTCTTTTGAGGACTTGGTGCTCGTTGGTTCCTTTACTGGTGACTTTTCAAAAGAGGTGTTGGCTGAAGACGGAGGCGTTCCAACCTCTGGAGAAGACTTTATGGTTTCTAACTGAGCCTCCTGAAGTGATGGTAAGGGGGATATGGGAGTGGATATAGGAGGGGGTGGAGGGGGTGGTGGTGGTGGGGGGGCTGGTAGCTTGCTTGTAACACTAAGAAGATGCTTCTTGAAATGGATTTTTCCCAGCTCCACCTTGGGCTTTGGCGGGAAAATGTCTGTGACTCCACCAGTAGATTCGCCAAACTCCATCTTAAGCTTTGATATCTGCTCTGCGGAGCTAAGCGGCGGCGGATTACTCTGCGACTCATTCTGCTTGTCGTTGGCTAAAGACGTCAGTAATCTGTTCTGCAGGGTTTTCTTTGTGAAGCTGAAAGAGACCTTCTGCCTCCCCTGTTCTTCCAGGTTCACCTTGGATTTGGTTCCTTTAGGTAGAAATCTACTGGAGGAAATACCCTTAAAGGCATTTGCTGACTTGCCAATTGCTTTCAATAAGCCGTCATTCTTGGCCTGTAAGAAAAGTAAAGCCGTAAGTGCTGATATATACACGCTGGTACATTTTACTATGGAAGCAAAGACAATTATTGTGTGAGTAGATATACGGTTCACTATAGCAAATACTATCCTAGAAAACTATTCTCTAATGTTGTACTGCTGTAGTGATGGGAATTGGGTGGTTATGGGATGAACAGAGTCAAATAAGACTCCAGCAGCAGAATCCCTTTTTTTCAATGGAATTCTGCTGCACCACTTATATTTCGGATCCCAGACTCTACCAGAAAAATTAACATGTTTGTTCTCTTGGAAAAATCTGATGAGAAATGCATTTCTGTCTATAAAGAGTCCCCACTACAAATGGGATCTCTGCACAGAAATATCTCCTGGCAGAAATTTTGTAGCCTAAAACGGCCCTAAAATGAAACAGGAATGAAGTACATTTGGTGCTAATTTGATGCAGAATTTAGAGCCCTTTGTCATGAGGATTCTTAAAGGGGGCCCTTGTCCCAAGAAGAATTCAACGTAAAGGGGTACTGCACCCCTTGACATCTTATCCCCTATGCAAAAGGATAGGGGATAAGATGTCTGATCGTGGGGGTCCTGCTGCTGCGGCACCCCAGACATCTGGTGCATGGAGTGAACTTTGCTCCGTGCCAGATGACTGGCAATGTGGGGCAGAGGCTCGTGACTTCACGGTCACGCCCCGCTCGTGATGTCATGACACACCCCCTTAATGCAAGTCTAAGGGAGGGGGCGTGGCTGCCGTCACGCCCCCTCCTTTAGACTTGCATTGAGGAGGTGTGGTTGTGACATCATGAGCCTCCGGCACTGCACCCGATGCTCTAAACAAAAGTCGGGTGCAGCAAGGAGACCGTGGGGGCCCCCAGCGGCGGGACCCCCGCAATCAGAAATCTTATCCCTATCCAAAGAATAGGGGATAAGATGTCTAGGGGCAGAGTACCCCTTTAACTTCAGTGTGAATTCTTCCTGAAATTACTTAGTGTGCACTAAGCCTGAACCACCATTACTTCCAAGACCATGAGATTGCAGTTGAATGAGCATGTCAGAGCTAAGACTCGCGTAAGAGGGCAACGCAAAGAGGGTACATGGGGGATTAGGAACATGTGCGTGTATTTATAGAACTCACACAAATATGTGTTCATAATCCCCCATGTACTCTCTCTTTGCAGAGTCTGAGCAGTTATGGTCGTCCCGCTGCAATACAAGATGGTGGAGGCCAGGTCTGTTATTAGGAATGCTGCAGCTGACGGACTGACAATCAGGGCAGAGTGTCAGCTCGGTTGTCCACTGGTAGAAAACAAACACTGCTCTGAGGGTACTGAGTCACCAGTATATAATGTGCGGCACAGACAGTACGTGTGAACATATCCCAAGAGGTCACACCTACTGTATATGAGGGAGATTCTATGCTGTGTCCCACTATTTATAAAGATAATATAAAGCATAAAATCTGCAGCATATGTGTGAACACATCCCAAGAGGTCACACCTACTGTATATAATGCAGATTCTATGCCGTGTCCCACTATTTATAAAAAATAATATAAAGCATAAAATCTGCAGCATATGTGTGAACACACCCTAAGAGGTCACACCCTACTGTATATGAGGCAGATTCTATGCTGTGTCCCACTATTTATAAATATAATATAAAGCATAAAATCTGCAGCATATGTGTGAACAAATCTCAAGAGATCACACCTACTGTATATAATGCAGATTCTATGCTGTGTGCCACTATTTATAAAAAATAATATAAAGCATAAAATCTGCAGCATATGTGTGAACACAACCCAAGAGGTCACACCTACTGTATATGAGGCAGATTCTATGCTGTGTGCCACTATTTATAAAGATAATATAAAGCATAAAATCTAACATAAATGTAATATAAAGCATAAAATGTGTGAACATATCCTATGAGGAGACTGAACGGCAGATACAACAATGTGCGGAGTGATGGCGGACGGCGGCTCTCACCTCATTCTCTTCTTCTCTGTTGTCATTCGAAGAAAGAGACATGGAAGAAAGAAAAGGAAACACCATTAGAATGGGAAAAAATAAATGAGAAACAATTTTCAGCGTTATCAGGGATGCCGGTTTCTGGGGCCGCTCTGGCGGCCATAAGCTAATCTGTATCTATAGTAAAATAAATACTGTGGTACATTGTGATGCGGAAGAAATAAATAACAGAACATCATTATTATCGACTAAAATGGACACCCCGAAACTAAAGTAATCCCGATCACCACAACAGAGGTCAGCAGCACTGGTCAGGACCCCATCACGGTACCTAAAGAAGTGAATCTGACAGCAGGACTGGTGGAGACCCCATTGCAGTACCCAAAAAAGAGAATAATAACTATGACACTGGTAGGGCCCAAATTGCTTTACCTAAAAAGATCTAACCCTGTAATAATAGCTTTAAATAAAATCTGTCAGCTACAATTCATACGCCAAACTACAGTTAGGCCAAGGGGACACATGGCATTTTTTAATATATGTGGCTAAGCTTCCATAACAAAAGAGGCATTCCCGAGCACCTGAGGTGTTGAGGACTGGAGCACCTCTTCACCCCCCACCCCTGTTTGATTGACAGTCAGACAGTTTTCCAAATCTCATTCCTGCACTGTTCATGCGTATTGTGAACAGGTGCGAGACTTTGAAACAGGGCTCGGCTTCCAGCTTGCTGTCAATCAGGCACGGACCGGTATAAGTGTGAGGGTGAGCAGTCCTAAGCTTTTCAGGGGGCTTAGGGACACCTCTGGCACTTAGCAGACAGATATATTAAAAGGCGCCATGTGATACCTCGTCCTAACAGCCCCAGGGAACATGAACTGCAGCTGGAGAGGACAACAGAAAAATTATGTGCACGGCTCCTACGGCCTCCTCCCGATTCACTGGGGACCGCTCTGGCGGGTGTCACCTTCTGTGTGATATAACACAACATGTTCAGTCCTCCTTTCCCTACCTAATGTGTTACACCCTAAAAGACCTCAAAAGACCTTTTTATTATTAGGCACAGACCCTGTAATCCCCATCTAACATCTTCCATACATTCCAAACCCCCCCGGGAATCAGATGTCAGACAAAACCCTCACATACGTCATGTTTTCAGCTGATCATTGGCCATACCGGACGAGTCACAAATGCCCAGTATGGACGGGCACCGGCACGGATTCTACCATTAACACAAACAACATCACCCCCCCCCCACCCACCAGACCCTTACATATGACCGAGGAGAGAGCAGGGACTACAGTGAAGGCCAAAACATGCATGCTGGGAGTTGTCATTTTGCAGTATGCGGAGACCATTGCTCTAGAGTATCTACACGTCCCTCCATATTACTGTAGTCTTAGGACTGGTCTCCGGTTTTACCTGTCAGACGGGTTCAGGCCTCCGCAGCAGCAATTCTAACATTCCCCATATTTATCCAATTGGTTTAAAACACATTTTTCCTCTGGAGTGCCCTTTAACACTTGCAGCACAATAAATGGACGTGTACCGCCATATTACATGTACGTATGAAGGTCATGTGCAGAGTGATGCGCTAAAGTACAGAGCAGTGTGACTCCAGCTGTTGCAAAAAATTGACTCCCAATATGCCTGGACAGCCATTGGGAGTTGTAATTTTGTCCTGTTTGGAAAACACTGATCTAGACATTCCAGAAAAACATTTACACTATTTACAATTGATTTTGCATTCTGCACTTGATTCGTCACTTTTTGCCCTTTGAAGGTTTTTTTTTTGTTTAACTTTCTGGCCCCAGTTGATTTAACAGATTTGTAAATGACTTCTATTAAAAAATCTTAATTCTTCCAGTACTTATCAGCTGCTGTATGATGCACAGGAAGTTATTTTCTTTTTGAATTTCCTTTCTATCTGACCACAGTGCTCTCTGCTGACACCTCTGTCCAATTTAGGAACTGTCCAGAGGAGTTTTTTTAATGGGGATTTGCTCCTACTCTGGACAGTCTCTGACATGGACAGAGGTGTCAGCAGAGAGCACTGTGGTCAGACACAAAGGAAATTCAAAAAGAAAAAATAACTTACCCTGGAGCATACAGCAGCTGATAAGTACTGGAAGGATTAAGATTTTTAAATAGAAGTAATTTACAAATCTGTTTAACTTTCTGGCCCCAGTTGATTTATGAAAACATTTTTTCCACCGGAGTACCCCTTTAATGTGCGCAAATGGATGCGTTGACATTATCATTTGGGCAAAAAAAAAATAAAACTTGCACAAGTATCCTCCACTCCTCTAGGGGGCGCAGAAGGTGGGAAGTTAATGGGAGAGTCTCACTTTTGTTGATTTTTTTAAATTTTTTTTACTATTTACAAATCCAACAAATTTTTATAAAACAAGACATAAAAATTAGAGCCAGAAATATTGCGCAAAATTTTATGCAAATGAAAATTTGTCGTTGCTGCTTTTTGCACTCAGAGGAGGTGGCAGCATCTGTTGTTGTCCCCTAAATGGAGTCCGTCCTCTGCGGCTTTCGTGGTCATTTCCCAGGAGTTTAGAATCCGATTCCAACCTGCCCCTCAGGATTTAACCCTCTCCTGGCCAGACAGATGGCTCCTGCCCCCCCCCCCTCACCCCCTGAAGGTGACATCAGCAACTTCCTAAAATCACAGAGCTGGTATTATGCTGCTCCGTGGCGTCATGGCAACGAGGGGGTTTATAGATGACCCCGGGGGCGGCAGGTGTTTCTCGGCACCAACCCAAAATGTGGGAGAAGAAGAATATTTTTTGGCAGAAAACACAAGTTTTGCCAAGTGGAAATGATAAACCTTAGATTGGGGGCATTAGGTTGCGTCCACAGAGGATCCCTCGCGTAAAAATTCTGCCGCAGAATTTATGTTTTTTTTTTTGTGTGGGGAATTAACATGGAATTCCTCATGGATTTTCCGTGCGGAATATAGGAGTAAACTTTTTTTTTTTGCTGGACTACAACCACCAATTGGAATTTCCCTTTATATTTATTTATTTTTTTTGTAAGGAATTTCTGCACGCATTTAAGGCAAATTCCGTGCAGAAATGATATCAATCGGATTGTTTTTTTTTACCATTGACTTCAATGGGCTTCTGTACGCGTGAACATGTTCTTTCTTCTAGCGGAACGGAATTCCGTGGCGGAATTTACGCAGTGTGAACAGTGCAGAGTAAAATACATAGAAGTCAATGGAAAAGCTAATGTTAATTATTTCTAATCGGAGAATACAATGTGAATGTGCACACTCTTTATGGAGCAGAGGCCTCCAGCTGTTGCAAAACTACAACTCCCAGCATGCCCGGACAGCCGTTGGCTGTCCGGGCATGCTGGGAGTTGTAGTTTTGCATCATCTGGAGTAGGGATCGACCGATTATCGGTATGGCCGATATTATCAGCCCATAATCACGATTTTGGGCATTATCGGTATCGGCAATTACCTTGACGATAAGCCTATAATGCCCCGCACCGCGAAAGCCCCCCCCCCCCCCCCTGACCGCTGCACCGCAAAGGCCCCCCCCCCCCCCCGACCCACCGCACCACGTCGCACCCCCCACCGTAGTGCTGAGCGGTATACCGGTATGGATTTTTGCCCATACCGCTATACCGGTCGGGCCCCTCCCCCACCCTCTGAATCAATAAAAAGAAAATTAAACTTACCCGTATGGGGGTGGTCCGGGCCATCCATCCTTCCTTCCTTCCTGTAGTGTCCGGCGGCATTCTGGGTGGAGGGTGAACCGGTCCGGGCTGTCCTTCTCTGGGGGTCATCTTTTCCACTCCGGGCAGGCTCTGGCCTAGTACGCTGCATAGACGCAGTGACGTCAGGTGCGTCGCTGCGCACGGGCGTCACTGCGCAGCGGCGTCTATGCAGCGTACTAGGCCGGAGCCTGCCCAGAGTGGAGAAGATGACCCCCAGAGAAGAAGGGCATCCCGGATCGGTTCACCCTCCACCCGGAATGCCGCCGGACACTACAGGAAGGATGGCCCGGACCACCCTGACAGGTAGGGGGAGAGAAGCGGGTGGCGGTGGCGGCCTATGGCACCGCTTTAAATCAGTGATCTGCAGCGGTGTCGAGGGGGGATAAATAGCCGATAACTTATACCGGAATATCGGTATAAGTTTTCGGCTATCGGCCCTAACCTCCACAGAGTAGCGGTATCGGCCCTAAAAAAAACGATATCGGTCGATCCCTAATCTGGAGGTCCACAGTTTGGAGACCACAGTCCTATAGGTTATACCACTGACCACAGGACATCCTAACGTTGCAAAACTACAACTCCCAGCATGCAAGAACAGCCATGTTGGGAATTGTAGTTTTGCAAAATCTCAAGGTCCAAAGTTTGGAGACCACTGCTCTATAAGTTGTACCGCTAATCACTGGCCCTCAAACTATCTCAAAAATACAACTCCCAGCACGTCCTGAAAGCCAGCAGCTGCCCGGGCATGCTGGAAGTTGTAGTTTTGCAACATCTGGATTTTCTTATAAATTTATCACAGCGGGAAAATGTATTAACCCCTTGGACTTTCGTTTTTTTCCTCCTTACCTTTTAAAAATCATAACCCTTTCAATTTTGCTCCTAAAAATCCATATTATGGCTTATTTTTTGCACCACCAATTCCACTTTGTAATGACATTAGTCATTTTACCCAAAAATCCACGGCGAAATGGGAAAAAAAAATAATTGTGCGACAAAATTTAAGAAAAAAATGCCATTTTGTAACTTTTGGGGGCTTCCGTTTCTACGCAGTAAATTTCTCTTTATTCTGTAGGTCCATACGATTATAATGATCCCCTACTTATATAGGTGATTTTGTCGGACTTCTGGAAAAAATCCTAACTACATGCAGGAAAATTAATACGTTTAAAATTGTCATCTTCTGACCCCTATAACTTTTTTATTTTTCCGTGTATGGGGCGGTATGAGGGCTCATTTTTTGTGCCGTGATCTGAAGTTTTCATTGTTACCATTTTTGTATTGATTGGACTTGCTGATCGCTTTTTATTCATTTTTTCATGATCTAAAAAGTGACCAAAAATACGCTATTTTGGACTGTGGAATTTTTTTCCACATACGCCATTGACCGTGCGGTTTAATTAACGATATATTTTTTATAGTTCCGCACACGGCGATATCACATAGGTTTATTTTTACACAGTTTTTTTTTTTTTTTTATTGGGAAAAGGGGGTGATTCAAACTTATTAGGGAAGGGGTTAAATGATCTTTATTCACTTTTTTCCCCCACTTTTTTTGCAGTGTTATAGCTCCCATAGGGACCTATAACACTGCACACACTGATCTCTTATACTGATCATTGTTATCCCATAGGGACCTATAACACTGCACACACTGATCTCTTATACTGATCATTGTTATCCCATAGGGACCTATAACACTGCACACACTGATCTCTTATACTGATCATTGTTATCCCATAGGGACCTATAACACTGCACACACTGATCTCTTATACTGATCATTGTTATCCCATAGGGACCTATAACACTGCACACACTGATCTCTTATACTGATCATTGTTATCCCATAGGGGACCTATAACACTGCACACACTGATCTCTTATACTGATCATTGTTATCCCATAGGGGGCATTAACACTGCACACACTGGGGGACATGTATCATTTCCAGTGTATAATAGAAGTTTTTTACCCCTCTGCCTGTTGTGTAAATTTGGCGCAGCTACGTTACATTTATCATTCTTGTGCAGCTACTTTCTTGAATTGCATTTAAATTTAGAATTCTCCTCAGAGCATAAACTTACACCGCAGCTCTATTTAGTAGGAGCTTTGTCTGCAGCGTTTCTGCACCTAAACAGTAATTGTGTCCTCGTTATTAGTTTTAGAATTTTTTTTCTTCATTATGTAGAGTTTTAATCTCACAATAATATCACATCTCCCAATTATAACATCAATTCTACCAATGTCCTTATTCTTCATTTACCATCTGTGACCCCCCCTGTGCAAATCACCTCAAATGTACATGGTGCACTGTACCTGATGGGCCTTGTTGTGCGCCCGCAGAGCACTTTGCGCCCACATATGTGGTATCTCCGTACTCTGGCTAAATTGTGTCCCAAAAAATGGGGATCTTTTTTCCCCATTTACCTCTGGTGAAAATGTAAAGTATGTGGCAACACCTGCATGTCAGTGTAAATAATTTTATTTTTATACACTAACATACTGGTGTAGACTCCAACTGTTCCTTTTCATAATGGGTAAAAGGAGAAAAAGCCCCCAAAATCTGTAAGGCAATTTCTCCCGAGTACGGCGATACCCCATATGTGACCCTAAACTGTTGCCTTGAAATACGACAGGGCTCCAAAGTGAGAGCGCCATGCGCATTTGAGGCCTAAATTAGGGTTTTGCATAGGGGTGGACATAGGGGTATACTATGCCAGTGTTTCCCAAACAGGGTGCCTCCAGCTGTTGCAAAACTCCCAACATGCCTGGACAGTCAATGGCTGTCCGGCAATACTGGGAGTTGTTTTGCAACAGCTGGAGGCTCCATTTTGGAAACAATAGGCACACAGGTTGGGAAAAAGAGTTAGGAAACGAACAATGTTTCCCAACTAGTGTGCCTCCAGCTGTTGCAAAACTATAATTCCCAGCATGGCCAGACATGCTGGAAGTTGTATTTCGGCAATATCTGAAGGGTCATATGTTGACGAACTACAACTCCCAGCATGCTTGGGCAGTCTGGGCATGCTGGGAGTTGTAGTTTTGCAACAGCTGGAGGTCCACAGTTTGTAGACCACTGTATAATGGTCTCCAATCTGTGGTCTTCCAGATGTTACAGAACTACAACTCCCAGCATGCCTGGACAGAGTGGGCATGCTGAGATTTGTAATTTTGGAACATCTGGAAGAGCACAGATTGGAGACCATTATACAGTGGTCTCCAAACTGTGGCCCTCCAGATGTTGCAAAACTACAACTCCCAGCATGCCCAGAAAGCCAAAGGCTGTCTGGGCATGATGGGAGTTGCAGTACTGAAACTCCCAGAGGCAGCAGTGAGATCGCTTTACGGCGATCTCACTGCTGCCAATGAAGATGCCGCCCTGCTGCTGCAAACTCACCGCCGGGACGCACCACCCCCGGGACCGCCTGGAGGACGTCGCTCGCACCGGGACTGCTCAGGACACCGCATGGCGGGGTAAGTGACGCCGGGGGACGGGTAAGGGACACTTAGCAGAGCGGTGTGTGTCCCGATCCCCGTGATCCGGACTCACACACCGCGCTGCTAAGTATTCTCATAGCGAAACGCTGCTATCAGCTAGTCAGATTTGACTGGCTGGGGGGGGGGGGGTGGATGAAACCCCCCGTGGTCACATGGTAAGATGGCTGCTATCAGTGATACCGCGCGCTGGGGAAAAGTATAACGGAAAGCAGTAAATTGTAAAAATAAAAGGAGAATGATCTACAGTGTTAAGTGGATTACAAAGCTATTTTAATGTGACGGATCTTGTTCAATGATAAGATATCAAACATTTCCTATGTAAATGTATTAAATTGTTGGATCATAAAATAACAATAACAATATCCAAGTGATCTAATGAATAACTGAACTGGAAACAAATATTCTACATGCAAATTATTTTAAAAGTGCTTTGGAATAACCAAGGAGTAAAAATATAAAGCAACCAAAGGAGGAATTGAGATAGGAAAGTAAAAACATTCTGGTGGTTCCTTAGTTAGAACTTTCCTTCAGAAATAGAAAGGATTTTGCTACGTGCAGTTAAAGTTGCTTATATTTATGGGGAAAAGACGCACTTGCGTCAAAATTTTTGGTGCAAAGGAAAAGAACGCAGGTAATAAATCCATGTGTACTATATATGCAGCTCCAAGGTGCCCCGATTCAGCCACATCTGGAGGACATGCTCTACCAAAACGTGCGCAAAAAAATGCGCAAAAAAAGGGCTTGCGCAAAATTTTGCACAAAAAAATACACACAAAACAGGGGTAAAATCTTTGATACATGTCCCCGACTGATCTTTTACACTGATCATTTGTTTCTCATAGGAAACCATTGATCGATGATTCTGCCGATGATTCTCAGGCACTGAGCAGTCATTCGGCGATCGGACAGCATGGAGGCAGGTAGGGACCCTCCGGCTGTCCTGAGCTAACCGGCAGCACTTTACTTTCACTTTAGACGCGGCGTTCAACTTTGAACGCCGCGTCTTAAGGGTTAATAGCGCGCGGCACCGCGATCAGTGCCACGCGCTGTTAGCCACAGGTCCCGCAGGTTGTTAGAGGCCGGGCTCGACCCGCTATGACGTGGGGCCACGGCATGGCCCCGTGTTATAGAAAGGGAGTGGGCTGAGGGAGTTAAAAGGGGTACTCCGGTGGAAATTTTTTTTTTTTTAAATCAACTGGTGCCAGAAAGTTAAACAGATTTGTAAATGACTTCTATTAAAAATCTTAATCCTTCCAGTACTTATTAGCAGCTGTATGCTACAGAGGAAATTCTTTGCTTTTTGAATTTCTTTTTTGCCTTGTCCACAGTGCTCTCTGCTGACTGTCCAGAGCAGGAGAAAATCCTCATAGCAAACCTATGCTACTCTGGACAGTTCCTGACACGGACAGAGGTGTCAGCAGAGAGCACTGTGGACAAGACAAAAAAAAAATTCAAAAAGAAAATAATTTCCTCTGTAGCATACAGCTGCTAAAAAGTACTGGAAGGGTAAAGATTTTTTTTAATAGAAGTCATTTACAAATCTGTTTAACTTTTTGGCACCAGTTGATTTAAAAAAAAAAAAAAAAAAAAAAAAAAAAAAAGTTTTCCACCGCAGTACCCCTTTAATTGTAACCAGTCTAGACGACGCTCTGTGAGAGCATTGGTTACAACTTGATACATTGAGATCACTCCTATGGAGGGATGGATTTTTGGGAGGGGTAAAGTTCAGAGAGGGTCAGAGGTCGCAGGTTGGATTATGGGATGTGCTGTATGATACAGAGAGAAGGATATCAGATCAACCACATGTGGACGGCAGATGTGCAGCGCGGGAGGAGAAACCGCAAAATGGGCGGAAGGACTGAAAATGAGGGAAATCAGAAAAAATCCACCCCCCAAAATAAATTTAATACAAAACACACACACCAGGGCAAGTGACTGCAACCCTAAAAAAATTCCAGTGCCTGTCACATGACTCCTATACAAGAGCATCATTAAATCCAGGGCAAAAGGAAAGACCAGTGATCTGATGTAATGTATCACTGATCCCGAAGATTCCCCTAATCTGATCACTACAGTAAGGAGGGGATCTGCAGTGTAACATGTGGATAGACCCCCCCCCCCGCATAGACTGACCGCCCCCGCAATAGTGGAGTGCATATAGTGAGTAACTGAAAAAGCTTTCAATACACAGCTCTCCGGCCTGACCCCCGTAATACACGTGCACACTCAACTAAACTGAGTGTCCACCAGGAAAAGCAAAGTCGCTGCCAGAATCCCTGACAGACTCCTCTCCTAGATCCAAACATTGTACATACAGAACATCAACGAGAACTGACGAAATCTATAGGTGTGAAGATCGACAGTATAGTATGTAAAGAATGACCCCACCAGCAGAATAGTGAGTGCAGCTCTGGAGAATAATACAGGATATAACTCAGGATCAGTAATGTAATGTATGTACACAGTGATCTCACCAGCAGAATAGTGAGTACAGCTCTGGAGTATAATACAGGATATAACTCAGGATCAGTGCAGGATAAGTAATGTAATGTATGTACACAGTGATCTCACCAGCAGAATAGTGAGTACAGCTCTGGAGTACAATACAGGATATAACTCAGGATCAGTACAGGATAAGTAATGTAATGTATGTACACAGTGACCTCACCAGCAGAATAGTGAGTACAGCTCTGGAGTATAATACACGATATAACTCAGGATCAGTACAGGATAAGTAATGTAATGTATGTACACAGTGACCTCACCAGCAGAATAGTGAGTACAGCTCTGGTGTATAATACAGGATATAACTCAGGATCAGTACAGGATAAGTAATGTAATGTATGTACACAGTGACCTCACCAGCAGAATAGTGAGTACAGCTCTGGAGTATAATGCAGGATATAACTCAGGATCAGTACAGGATAAGTAATGTAATGTACACAGTGATCTCACCAGCAGAATAGTGAGTACAGCTCTGGAGTATAATACAGGATATAACTCAGGATCAGTACAGGATAAGTAATGTAATGTATATACACAGTGACCCCACCAGCAGAATAGTGAGTACAGCTCTGGAGTATAATACAGGATATAACTCAGGATCAGTACAGGATAAGTAATGTAATGTATGTACACAGTGACCCCACCAGCAGAATAGTGAGTACAGCTCTGGAGTATAATACAGGATATAACTCAGGATCAGTACAGGATAAGTAATGTAATGTATGTACACAGTGACCTCACCAGCAGAATAGTGAGTACAGCTCTGGAGTATAATACAGGATATAACTCAGGATCAGTACAGGATAAGTAATGTAATGTATGTACACAGTGACCTCACCAGCAGAATAGTGAGTACAGCTCTGGAGTATAATACAGGATATAACTCAGGATCAGTACAGGATAAGTAATGTATGTACACAGTGACCTCACCAGCAGAATAGTGAGTACAGCTCTGGAGTATAATACAGGATATAACTCAGGATCAGTACAGGATAAGTAATGTAATGTATGTACACAGTGACCTCACCAGCAGAATAGTGAGTACAGCTCTGGAGTATAATACAGGATATAACTCTGGATCAGAACAGGATAAGAAAGGTCAATGTACTGTACATTCAGAAAGTCTTCAGACCCTTTCTCTTCTGTCACATTCTGTTCTGTTGCCCCTTGTGTTCCCCATTATTCTGCCCGCGACCCCCCCATTATGACAAAGTGATCACAATTTATGGAAAAGGTATAACTATAATCCTCCAGTGGCAAAAGTATTCATACCCTTTACTCTGGACTTCGGTAAAGCCCCTTTGGCAGTGATTTCAGCCTCCAGTCTTCTTGGGGATGAGGCCACAAGAGTAACAAACCTAAGTTTTGGGGATTTTCCTCCATTCTTCGCTGCAGATCCTCACAGCTCTATCAGGTTGTCGGTGGAAGCCATTTTCAGGTCTCTCCAGAGATGTTCCATTGGGTTTGGGCTCTGGCTGGGCCCCTCCAGAACATTCACAGTTCTCCCTAAGCCTTCTGCGTTGTTCTGGCTGTGTGCTTAGGGCCATTGGCCGACATTTATCATTGTCTTTAGACTTTTTTTTTGCAAATAAAATATGCGCCAGCAGGGTGTTTTCACCTTTTTTGAGCCTTTTTGTTTACACATTTCTGCTGATTTTGAGTTGCAATCCACTGATGTGGGCAATAGACATGATATGGAAGGGTTTGGTGAACTGCGCCTTTTTGTGAAGAGGCGCAAAAAAGGTGCATTGCCACTGAAAAGTCTTTAAACTACACCAGCCCACACTTAGCTTTATGGTGTATGTGAAGAGTAACATTTTTGAAAATGTGACCTGCACAAAATGTATCAAATGCTCTGTGACCACTTAATAAATGTTGTGCTCCTACACATTAAAGTGCACAAAAAAGGTGAAGAAAAATGCTTCACTTACACCTACAATGATAAATGCTTCACTTACACCTACAATGATAAATGCTTCACTTACACCTACAATGATAAATGCCCCCCATTGTCACACAGTCTGCTCCTTCCCAGTCATCTTCCGGCATCTTCCATGTTATTCCTGAGGAGAAGCTTCTTTGTGCCATAAAGCCCAGATTGTGGAGGCTGCAGTGATGGTTCTGGACCTTCTGGAAGTTTCCCCCCATCAGCCCACAGGATCTTTGGAGCTCAGTGACCATTGGGTTCTTGTTCACCTCTCTTACTAGGACTGCAACAATGAATCAATATTATTATTGATTAAAATAGATCATGGAAATCCTTGACAACAATTTCCATTATGGTTTAGTCAAGTGTTAGGGGGAATGGCCTCAGTCTGCAGCACGTGTAACCCACTCCAAGCACCAAGCCAGCAGCCTACCCCCCCCCCCCCCCCCCCAGGGCTCCTGCTATTCCTCTGGGGTCCTGCTCTGGTTACCGGATGTGATCCTCTTCCTCAGCTGCAATGTAATGCCTGGGACCCGAGTGTCATTCTGCTGCTCAGCCAATCACTGGGCACGAGTGATGTCCGGCTCGGCTAGTGATTGGATGAGCCGCAGTACGACACACCGCAAATGAGGAAGAAGATTGCAGCCGGAGCAGGACACTGAAGACACAGAGTGCTGGAGGTGAGTAGATAAATATAAATAAAAAATAAAACCCTCCTGCCAGATAACTTTTTAAAATCTAATTAATGAAAGAAATAATAGGCCAACTAATAAATTATGAAAATAATTAGTTGCAGCTATATTTCTTACCAAAACCCTTCTCCCCGGATTCCTCAGTTTGGAGGGCGGCAGCTCAAGGAAGAGTCCAGTTTGTTTCTTCTTCTTCCATATAAGAATTATGGAGGCCACTGAGCTCTTGGAAACTTTCACTGCAGCAGAAATGTTTTGTTCCCTTCCCCAGATCTGGGCCTCCACACAATCCTGTCTCTGAGCTCTACAGGCTGTTATTTCCCTCTCATGGCTTGGCGTTTGCTCTGATATACATTGTCTGCTGTGGGACCTTATATAGTCCTGGCCGTAAATGTTGGCGCCCCTGATATTTTTCTATAAAATTAAGTATTTCTCACAGGAAAGGATTGCAGTAACACAGGTTTTGCTATACACATGTTTATTCCCTTTGTGTGTATTGGAACTAAACCAAAAAAGGAGGAAGAAAAAGCAAATTGGACATAATGTCACCAAACTCCAAAAATAGGCTGGACAAAATTATTGGCACCCTTGACTTAATATTTGGTTGCACACTCTTTGGAAAAAATAAGTGAAATCAGTGTCTTCCTATAACCATCAATAAGCTTCTTACACCTCTCAGCCGGAATGTTGGACCACTCTTCCTATAACCATCAATAAGCTTCTTACACCTCTCAGCCGGAATGTTGGACCACTCTTCCTTTACAAACTGCTCCCGGTCTCTTATTGGACGGCGCCTTTTCCCAACAGTAATTATAAGATCTCTCCACAGGTGATCAATGGGATTTAGATCTGGACTCATTGCTGACACTTCAGAACTCTCCAGCGCTTTGTTGCCATCCATTTCTGGGGCTTTTTGACGTATGTTTGGGGTCATTGTCCTGCTGGAAGACCCAAGATCTCGGACACAAACCCAGCTTTCTGACACTGGGCTGTACAGTGCGACCCAAAATCCATTGGTAATCCTCAGATTTCATGATGTCTTGTACACATTCAAGGCCCCCAGTGCAGGAGGCAGCAAAACACCCAAAACATCACTGACCTCCCCCATATGTCACTGTAGGTACTGAGGCCGGCATTTATCATTGTAGGTGTAAGTGAAGCATTTTTCTACACCTTTTTTTGTGTGCTGGTAATGTTTAGAAGGACAAAATTTATTAAATTGTCACAGAGCATTTGATACATTTTGTGCAAGTCACATTTTCTGAAAATTCTCTCTTCACATACACCAAAAAGCTAAGCTAAGTCTGAGCTGGTGTAGGTTAGAGACTTCAGTTCATAAATCCCTTCCATATCATGTGTATTGCCAAAATCAGTGGATTGCCACTCAAAATCAGCAGAAATGTGTAAACAAAAAGGTGCAAAAAAGGCAAAAATAAACCCTAAAAGCTCTAACTTGGTCTCATCTGTCCACAAGACATTTTCCCTGGAGCATTTTGGTTACTCAAGTTCATTTTCGTAGTCTTGTTTTTTATGTCTGTGTCAGCAGTGGGGTCCTCCTGGGTCTCCTCCATAGTGGGGTCCTCCTGGGTCTCCTCCATAGTGGGGTCCTCCTGGGTCTCCTCCATAGTGTTTCATTTAATTTAAATGTCGACGGATAGTTCGCGCTGACACTGATGCTCTTTGAGCCTGCAGGACAGCTTAAATATCTTTGGAACTTGTTTGGGGCTGCTTATCCACCATCCGGACTATCCTGCGTTGACTCCTTTCATCAACTTTTCTCTTCCGTCCACGTCCAGGGAGATTATCTACAGCGCCATGGGTTGTAAACCTCTTGATAATGTTGCGCACTGTGGACAAAGACAAATCTAGATCTCTGGAGATGGACTTGTAATCTTGAGATTGTTGATATTTTTTCACAATTGTGGTTCTTAAGTCCTCAGACAGTTCTCTTCTCCTTTCTGTTGTCCATGCTTAGTGTGGCACACACACAGATACACAATGCTGCACCCATCACATGAGGATAAAGGGGGTAAATACCGTTAAATACTGTGGAACCGCCAAAATTTACAAAAAAAACAGCGATACACATTTTTGGTCATACCGCTCAGCTCTACTGCAATCCTTTTCTGTGAGAAATACTTCATTTTCTTGAAAAATTTCAGGGGTGCCAACATTTATAGCCTTGACTCTATAGACAGGGCTGTGTCTGAGCTCTACAGGCAGTTCTTTCCCCCTCATGGCTTGGTGTTTGCTCTGATATACATTGTCAGCTGTCAGACCTTATATAGACAGGGCTGTGTCTGAGCTCTACAGGCAGTTCTTTCCTCCTCATGGCTTGGTGTTTGCTCTGATATACATCGCCAGCTGTGAGACCTTATATAGACAGGGCTGTGTCTGAGCTCTACAGGCAGTTCTTTCCCCCTCATGGCTTGGTGTTTGCTCTGATATACATTGTCAGCTGTGAGACCTTATATAGACAGGGCTGTGTCTGAGCTCTACAGACAGTTATTTCCCTCTCATGGCTTGGTGTTTGCTCTGATATACATTGTCAGCTGTGAGATCTTATATAGACAGGGCTGTGTCTGAGCTCTACAGACAGTTCTTTCCTCCTCATGGTGTTTGCTCTGATATACATTGTCAGCTGTGAGACCTTATATAGACAGGGCTGTGTCTTGTCCAATCAGATGAATTTATCACAGGTGACTCCAACCAAGGTGCAGAAACATCTCAGATGATCAGGAGAAATGGGAAGAGCCAGAGCAAAATATCCTGTGTCACAGTAAGGGGTATGAATACTTATATGTCCATGCAGAATTTTAGTTTTTCTTTTTTTTTTTTTATAAATTAGTAAAGATTTGTAACGTTCTGTGATCACTTTGTCATTCTGGTGGATTTGGGGCAGAATGACGGAGAAACAAAGAAACATACAATGTGACAGGTGAAGGGGTGTGAAGACTTTTGAGATGCTTTGTATACACAGTGACTGTATTGTATATGTATAAGTTGAGGAGTTACTATAGGTGTTGGTTTATGGGTTATACCGCCCTCTATGGTCACAGCAGATAATACATTGGCAGCAGCGGGTGCAGGGAAGCCCCCGGGCGCTCACACGGATAGAGAAGCCGCAGCTCTTATCAGGGGCCGCAGGGCCGTCTATGTGGCCGGGGGGTGAGAGGGGGGGGGGGGGGGGGGCAGGGACTCACGATACGTCACATATATAGTCACAAACAAGGGCATTTACTGTGGGTCAGGAGGCCTCTGCGATTCCTCCTGTTCTGTCTCATCATCTTTTTCCGTCCTGAAAGACAAATACACAGACGTTAAGGATACGGGCGACATATACAAATTACAACCAAAAAATAAAAACATTACACTCCGCCGCTGTAACAGGACATAACGGATGAACAGGAAGGATTATAGGATCTGTCCGGCATTTCCGCCTGATCGATCACCCCCCCCCCCATACATGTGCACACTCGGCTCATCTGAGCTTGCATATCATTTCAATTGAGAAAAGGGAATAAGCTGCTGCCAGACTCCACCGGTTGATACACAGGATAAAGCAAACAAAGCCAAAATGCCAGATCCTTACATCCCTGCTATAGAAACAGCTGGAGCCCCCTATGTACATTAGATCAGTGTGTACTAACCAGGGTGCCTCCAGCTGTGGCCTCTGGTTACATGGTGCAGACCCTAAGGAGCAGAGGTCTCCAGCTGTTGCAAAACTACAACTCCTAGCATGCCCGGACAGCCGTTGGCTGTCCGGGCATGCTAGGACTTGTAGTTTTGCAACATCTGGAGGTCCAGAGTATGAAGACCACTGACCGGATACTCTGGTGGAAAACAATTTCTTATTTTTTTTTTTTTTTTAAATCAACTGGTATCATAAACAAACAGATTTGTAATTTACTTCTATTAAAAAATCTTTACCCTTCCAGTACTTATTAGCTGCTGTATGCTCCACAGGAGATTGTGTAGTTCTTTCCAGTCTGACCACAGTGCTCTCTGCTGACACCTCTGTTCAAGGCAGGAGCAAATCCCCATAGCAAACCTCTCCTACTCTGGACAGTTCCTGACATGGACAGAGGTGGCAGCAGAGAGCACTGGGGTCAGACTAGGGAGAACTACACAACTTCCTGTGGAGCATACAACAGCTGATAAGTACTGGAAGGATTGAGATTTTTAAATAGAGGTCATTTACAAATCTGTTTAACTTCCTGGTACCAGTTGATTTAAAAAAAATACTGTTTTCCACCGGAGTACCCCTTTAAATCATTGACCGCTGAATATCGCAATGTTTCAAAACTACAACTCCTGTTGGTTGTCCAGGCATGCTGGGAGTTGTAGTTTTGCAACATCAGGAGGTCCACAGTTAGAAGACGACCAGTGGTCTATATACAGCATTACAGTAAAGTGATCAGGCATCCATTAGAGGCACCCTGGTTGGGAAACACTGCATTAGATGGTCTGCAGGTCCTCACCCCAAACACCCCAAAAAATAAATGGGCAACATATACATAGAATGTTATAGAACATATGAGCTTTTCATGACCAAGGGCCCAACAGTCCCAAGAATGGGGACTTGTAAGGATCAGAGAAGTGTACAGGAGGTAGGAGGGGGTACATTATCTGTACGAGTTATCACTGTGTTATCTGTGGTGTTACATAGGACTGCAGGTCACATCTATACATTATCTGTACTCAGAGAGTTATCACTGTGTTATCTGTGGTGTTACATAGGACTGCAGGTCACATCTATACATTATCTGTACTCAGAGAGTTATCACTGTTATCTGTGGTGTTACATAGGACTGCAGGTCACATCTATACATTATCTGTACTCAGAGAGTTATCACTGTTATCTGTGGTGTTACATAGGACTGCAGGTCACATCTATACATTATCTGTATTCAGATAGTTATCACTGTTATCTGTGGTGTTACATAGGACTGCAGGTCACATCTACTACATTATCTGTATTCAGAGAGTTACTACTGGTGTTACATAGGACTGCAGGCCATGTTGGTACAGTGCTTGTGCATGGAAGGATATCAGGTTTTATGGCAGGGGAAGACAGGAGCCTGGAGTGATCTGATCAGCGGAGATCGGATCATCTGAGGTTATGAGGAGCGGCGCGGTGATAAGTGGCGCGGTGTTTAGTTGATCTGAGATCCCGTCAGGATAAGAGGGTGAGGGTTACACTGGGGTCACTCACACCCTGCACCTCACCCGCACTAACCCAGCAGCAGAGATTAGGGGTATGAATACTTCTACAACCATATGAATGGAGTTCAAAGTTACTAAAGCCCTGATCTGCCAAGAGCAAGTGTGACACTACAAGTCCCAGAATGTCAAAGTCACAGAACTCTGGCGCTATCTGGCCCCCCTGTCCATAGACTATAAGACGTGGAGGCTTCTCAGCAAGATTTTTTTTCTTACTAATAAGAATAAACCATAGTCCGAAAAATACAGAACTTTGGGTTTTGTATTATCAGAATCTGTTTGTTGTCAGTGAATGACAACTTTATTTACCTTCACAAATTATAACTTGAATTCAGTCTAGACAATGCTCTGTGAGCTAAACATCCTGGACTCCAGACTGATACATTGTACATAGCTAGTCCTGCTCTCAGCTGAGAAGTGATACAATTGTATCCAGTCTAGACAATGCTCTGTGAGCTAAACCTCCTGGACCCCAGACTGATACATTGTACATAGCTAGTCCTGCTCTCAGCTGAGAAGTGATACAATTATATCCAGTCTAGACAATGCTCTGTGAGCTAAACCTCCTGGACTCCAGACTGATACATTGTACATAGCTTGTCCTGCTCTCAGCTGAGAAGTGATACAATTGTATCCAGTCTAGACAATGCTCTGTGAGCTAAACATCCTGGACTCCAGACTGATACATTGTACATAGCTCGTCCTGCTCTCAGCTGAGAAGTGATACAATTGTATCCAGTCTAGACAATGCTCTGTGAGCTAAACATCCTGGACTCCAGACTGATACATTGTACATAGCTAGTCCTGCTCTCAGCTGAGAAGTGATACAATTGTATCCAGTCTAGACAATGCTCTGTGAGCTAAACATCCTGGACTCCAGACTGATACATTGTACATAGTTCGTCCTGTCCTCAGCTGAGAAGTGATACAATTGTATCCAGTCTAGACAATGCTCTGTGAGCTAAACATCCTGGACCCCAGACTGATACATTGTACATAGTTCGTCCTGCCCTCAGCTGAGAAGTGATACAATTGTATCCAGTCTAGACAATGCTCTGTGAGCTAAACATCCTGGACTCCAGACTGATACATTGTACATAGCTAGTCCTGCTCTCAGCTGAGAAGTGATACAATTGTATCCAGTCTAGACAATGCTCTGTGAGCTAAACATCCTGGACCCCAGACTGATACATTGTACATAGTTCGTCCTGCCCTCAGCTGAGAAGTGATACAATTGTATGATGCTGAGGTGCACTTACCTAAGGTTGAGTTCTTATATGTGCTGGTACCAACCATGATACTAACCACAGGCGCAGCACTATTGTCTGCTGATATGTCGGACGCCGCGCTGTTGTTTGTGTCCAGGGGGGCAGCAGATTTGCCTTTTTTTGTTCCTTTGCTCCAATGATGGAGAAAATGTGACCCTAGCCGAACATTTTACCTGCACTGGCACACTGTAACAAATGTCAGCACAGCAGAGACTTGTGGAGCTGATGTGTTCACCACTCATCCGCTATCACTGGGGACCCCACTAACCTCTACAATGGGGGTCCTGATTAATGGTGCGGTGGTCTGCTGTGCGATTCTATGTCTGACCTCCGCCATCTACAGCAGTCCCACAGACTGGACAGAGCGACCACTCAAACTCCTCCGCACATTGGTCAGGCAGTGAGGGCGCTTGGGAACGATTTAGTGATAGGAGGGGGGGGGGGGGGGGTTTGGTTACATAAGTATCTGAAGCTCTGCAGGTTAATAGAGACACGGATGTTACCCGAATGAAAACTGTGACTTATAACAAACCCTCAGCTGTGAGAAATATCACGTCTCAGATTTTAGTATCTGAGTCCAGACAAAAAGGCCATTCACTGACAGCAAGCAGGGATTCTACACGGGGTGGAATGGACGTCTGTTGGAGAATTTTGTGGCACTTTTCATACAGTGACAAAGATGTATTCACATGATGACAAGTAACAGCCACAGCAGACAGACAGGGCCCCGGGGCCCCCTTACTGCACTCTGCAGGCTCCTGAGGCCTCATCCAACGCCAAACAGCAACGTCCGCCTGGAATTAGAAAAATCTAGAGGAGGCGCAAATCATCCGGTTCAGATCGCAAGAACAGACGAAGAATCAATGATCATGTGCAAAAGACGTCAATGTGAATTCACCCCAACACTTCATAAGTCCACTGGGTGGGTTATACTCTGATCCATATATCACCCCTACTGCCTAATATATCATTACAAGGGGTCTCCCAAACCAAGACTCCAGGGGCCTCTGTGGAGCAGTATGGAGAATCCGAGAAGTAGCGCAGTATCTGATAGGTTTGCGAAATTCTGAAGTCACCGAATGTGCAGAATACGGGACAGAGACGCCGCGGGAGCGATCGGATTTATAAGACTATTCACACACATCAAACAGGTGACCATGATCTGAGCCCGAGCGCTGTTTAAATTCCCTCCCGCCCCCAAGATCTCTGCTCGCGCTCCCCCCCCCCTGCAAGATCTCTGCTCGCTCTCCCCCCCCCCCCCCCAAGATCTCTGCTCGCTTTCCCCCCGCAGAGATCTCTGCTCGCTCTCCCCCCCCCCCGCAAGATCTCTGCTCGCGCCCCCCCCCCCGCAAGATCTCTGCTCGCTCTCCCCCCCCGCAAGATCTCTGCTATCTCCCCCCCCGCAAGATCTCTGCTCGCTCCCCCCCCCCGCAAGATCTCTGCTCGCTCTCCCCCCCCGCAAGATCTCTGCTCGCTCTCCCCCCCCCGCAAGATCTCTGCTCGCTCTCCCCCCCCCCGCAAGATCTCTGCTCGCTCTCCCCCCCCCCGCAAGATCTCTGCTCGCTCTCCCCCCCCGCAAGATCTCTGCTCGCTCTCCCCCCCCGCAAGATCTCTGCTCGCTCTCCCCCCCCCGCAAGATCTCTGCTCGCTCTCCCCCCCCACAAGATCTCTGCTCGCTCTCCCCCCGCAAGATCTCTGCTCGCTCTCCCCCCCCCGCAAGATCTCTGCTCGCTCTCCCCCCCCCCGCAAGATCTCTGCTCGCTCTCCCCCCCCCCGCAAGATCTCTGCTCGCTCTCCCCCCGCAAGATCTCTGCTCGCTCTCCCCCCCGCAAGATCTCTGCTCGCTCTCCCCCCCCCGCAAGATCTATGCTCGCTCTCCCCCCCCCGCAAGATCTATGCTCGCTCTCCCCCCAGCAAGATCTCTGCTCGCTCTCCCCCCGCAAGATCTCTGCTCGCTCTCCCCCCCCCCAAGATCTCTGCTTGCTCTCCCCCCCCCCAAGATCTCTGCAAGATCTCTGCTCGCTCTCCCCCCCCCCCCCAAGATCTCTGCTTGCTCTCCCCCCCCCCCCAAGATCTCTGCTTGCTCTCCCCCCCCCCAAGATCTCTGCTTGCTCCCCCCCCAAGATCTCTGCTTGCTCCCCCCCCCCCAAGATCTCTGCTTGCTCCCCCCCCCCAAGATCTCTGCTTGCTCCCCCCCCCAAGATCTCTGCTTGCTCTCCCCCCCCCAAGATCTCTGCTTGCTCTCCCCCCCCCCCCCCAAGATCTCTGCTTGCTCTCCCCCCCCCCCAAGATCTCTGCTTGCTCTCCCCCCCCAAGATCTCTGCTTGCTCCCCCCCAATATCTCTGCTTGCTCCCCCCCCCCCAAGATCTCTGCTTGCTCTCCCCCCCCCCCCCAAGATCTCTGCTTGTTCTCCCCCCCCCCAAGATCTCTGCTTGCTCTCCCCCCCAGATCTCTGCTTGCTCTCCCCCCCAAGATCTCTGCTTGCTCTCTCTCCCCCCCCCCCCAAGATCTCTGCTTGCTCTCCCCCCCAAGATCTCTGCTTGCTCTCTCTCCCCCCCCCCCCCCAAGATCTCTGCTTGCTCCCCACCCCCAGATCTCTGCTCGCTCTCTCCCCACCCCCCCCAAAGATCTCTGCTTGCACTCCCCCCCCCCAAGATCTCTGCTTGCTCTCTCCCCCCCCCCCAAGATCTCTGCTTGCTCTCTCCCCCCCCCCCCCCAAGATCTCTGCTTGCTCTCTTCCCCCCCCCCAAGATCTCTGCTTGCTCTCTCCCCCCCCCCCAAGATCTCTGCTTGCTCTCTCCCCCCCCCCAAGATCTCTGCTTGCTCTCTCCCCCCCCCCAAGATCTCTGCTTGCTCTCCCCCCCCCCCCCAAGATCTCTGCTTGCACTCCCCCCCAAGATCTCTGCTTGCACTCCCCCCCCCCCAAGATCTCTGCTTGCACTCCCCCCCCCCCCAAGATCTCTGCTTGCACTCCCCCCCCCAAGATCTCTGCTTGCTCCCCCCCCCCCCAAGATCTCTGCTCGATCTCTCCCCCCCCCAAGATCTCTGCTCGCTCCCCCCCCCCCCAAGATCTCTGCTCGCTCTCCCCCCCCCCAAGATCTCTGCTCGCTCTCTCCCCCCCCCCAAGATCTCTGCTCGCTCTCTCCCACCCCCCAAGATCTCTGCTCGCTCTCTCCCCCCCCCCCCCCAAGATCTCTGCTCGCTCTCCCCCCCCCCCAAGATCTCTGCTCGCTCTCCCCCCCCCCAAGATCTCTGCTCGCTCGCTCTCTCCCCCCCCCCAAGATCTCTGCTCGCTCTCTCCCCCCCAAGATCTCTGCTCGCTCTCTCCCCCCCCCCAAGATCTCTGCTCGCTCTCTCCCCCCCCCCAAGATCTCTGCTCGCTCTCTCCCCCCCCCCAAGATCTCTGCTCGCTCTCTCCCCCCCCCCAAGATCTCTGCTCGCTCTCTCCCCCCCCCCCCAAGATCTCTGCTCGCTCTCTCCCCCCCCCCCAGATCTCTGCTCGCTCTCTCTCCCCCCCCCAAGATCTCTGCTCGCTCTCTCTCCCCCCCCCCAAGATCTCTGCTCGCTCTCTCCCCCCCCCAGATCTCTGCTCGCTCTCTCCCCCCCCCCCAGATCTCTGCTCGCTCTCTCCCCCCCCCCCCCAAGATCTCTGCTCGCTCTCTCCCCCCCCCCCCCCCAAGATCTCTGCTCGCTCTCCCCCCCCCCCAAGATCTCTGCTCGCTCTCTCCCCCCCCCCCCCCCCCCCAAGATCTCTGCTTGCTCTCTCCCCCGCAAGATCTCTGCTTGCTGTCAGTGAATGGAAAAACATTGTTTGAAGACTCTTCCTAATCAAAAGCCTAAGTTTAGCTGGAATCACACATGTCCGGGAGCAGAGACTATTTCTCTGGCCGTCTCCACAAGGTGAGTTAAAGCTTCACGTGTGATCCCGACGCCTGCGGAGCAGCTCAGCACTTCCCATAAAAATAAATGACATTTAAGTCAGTGAATAGCTAAACACCCATTGTACTTTAGGCCTAGCTCTTCTCACATCTGAGAGTTTGCTACAATGGATGTGTCTGTCCAGTTTTCTGTAAGCTAAAGAGCAAGGACTCCAGACTGATACATTGTAACAAACTATCAGGAAAGGGGACAGATTGGCGCTAGTATGTTCAGCCCTAAACAGAACTGTAACAAACCCTCAGCTGTATTAGGTCAGGACAGGTTTTCAGCTTCGCAATCTTAGCAGGGATACTTCCACTCCATGACAGCAAGCATCTACCTCGAAAACCATGAAGGATTAAAACACAAAAGGATGCATTTAAAGGGATTATCCAGGATTAGAAAAGCAGATCTGATTCCCCCCCCCCCCCCCAAAAAAAAAAAACAAACACAGCACCACTCTTGTCCTCTGGTTGTGAGTGGTATTGCAGCTCAGTTCCATTTTAGTAAATGGAGCCAAGTTGTAATACCACACACAACCTGATGCTGTTTTTTGGAAGAAATAAGCTCTGCACCCCCCTTAGATCACAGCTCAGCAGTAAGGACAAGTTCACACAGAACTGCATCACTCCTGTGCTCTGAAGATCCCCCTTCCCCAGTCAGACCCCCTAAACCTTTCTATAACCATCTATAGCAGTGGTCTCCAACTGTGGCCCTCCAGATGTTGCAAAACTTCAACTCCCAGCATGCCCGGACAGCCAACGGCTGTCCGGGCATGCTGGGAGTTGAAGTCTTGCAACATCTGGAGTAAGGATCGACCGATATCGGTTTTTTAGGGCCGATACCAATAATCGGTGGAGGTTAGTGCCCATAGCCGATAACTTATACTGATATTCCGGTATAAGTTATCGGCTATTTATCCCCCGGCGACACCGCTGCAGATCATTGATTTAAAGCGGGCGCTTTAAATAAATGCACTGCAGTGGCTTTTGCGGTGCCATAGACCGCCGCCGCCACCCGCTTCTCTCCCCCTGCCTGTCCGGGGGTCCTGAGACCTATCACCGCCACCGACCCGCCGCACCGCGACCGCCACCCCCCCCCCCCCTGACCCGCCGCACCGCCCCGGCCCCATTGCCTCCCCCATCCCCGGTTTTATAATTACCTGTTCCCGGGGTCCACTCTACATCTGGCTCCGGTGGCGTACTCCTGAACTGTCACTGTGCGCACTGACGTCATGTCGCGCATGTCACTGCGCACAGCGTAATGCAGGACGCAGCAGGAGCAAGAAGAAGCGTGGGCCCCGGGAACAGGTCATTATAAAACCGGGGATGGGGGAGGCAATGGGGCCGGGGCGGTGCGGTGGGGGGTGCGACGCGGTGCGGTGGGCGGTCGCGGTGCGGGCGGCCGGGGCATTATCGGCAAGGTAATTGCCGATACAGATAATGCCCAAAATCGGGATTATCGGCCATACCGATAATCGGTCGATCCCTAATCTGGAGGGCCTCAGTTTGAGACCACTGATCTATAGGAACCGCAGATGAAGAGAGAAATATTCCACAGACACCAGGGACTGGCAGGGAGGTAAGGGGACACCATGGCGGGGAAGATAGCTGGGGGGCTCTAAAGGTCACAGTAACTACAGGTTACATTTAGGGGTTGACCAATAACACGATAAATTGGCCCCTATAAGGTTATGTTCACACTATTGGCTGTCTCCGGCAGTGTGAAGCCCGTTATTTTAGGATCGAGAAGAGCCGGAGAAAAAATAGTGCTTGCACCGCCTTTTTCTCCGGTTTTTCCTCACCAAAAATAATGGCTGCTATTGCATACAATGGGGTCCATCGGGACCAGTTATTTGCCGGTATGCTCCGGAAAAAATGCAAAAATTATATATATATATATATATATATATATATATATATATATATATATATAAAAAGGGAGTTTGATGGCCAAATTTGCTGGAGCATATCGGCAGTGTGCATGGGGCCTAATCCTTAGGGGCCACCTGCAGGATTCCTGTTTGGACACTCCTTATATATTTGGAGGGGGGATGGGGTTGTTGTCCAACCATCCCCTAGGGAAATGATCACAACCTGTGGCTCTTTAGTCATTTCACAACTATAACTCCCAGTATTCAGAGCATGCTGGGAATTGTAGTTTTGCAACAGGTTGTAATCACAGCCCTAGGGGATACTTTTGGACTCCACGTTAGCTTTATTGTCTTAGAAGCTTAGGCTACCATGCTTTACACTGCAGCGCCACTTAGTAGTAAGTTACTAGACAACCTGAGAGAAGAAACTGCCCCAACTACAACTCTCATCATGTGTGTTCCCAGTAACAGCGAAGCCCAGTACAACCTACCGCAACGAGCGCTACAAGGCTGGAGGACGCGATCACATTCAGTTACATTGCACTTAGCTACAAAGAGACAGAAGACACAGCGGCCCCCATGAGACACAATGTAACAGCTCCCACCCCCTCCACATTAGGATTCAAAGTCTATTACAAGGAAGGTTCAGAAAGGTTCAGTCCTCAGATACTGTTGGATGGACAACAAGTTCCAGAAAGCTATCAGGGCATGCTGGGACTTGTAGTTTCCTCATCAGCTGGAGGGAAGCAGATTACAGATATCAGCATGGAGGGGATTAACCTTTGTACTCGGCGTCAGCCCTTCCCCCCTAATGTATATTCCCTACATATAGGGGGAGCTGTCACAACAAGTGCCCCTCCAGATCTACATCACATGACATCTGTCCATATCACTCAGTGACCCCTCAGGAGGGATCCTGGGGGGATATGGAGGAGGCCCTTAACATGTTGGGGTGCAGTTTGTGGAAGGACCCTGCAGGTTGTATATACTCACTCAGTCGGGTGTTCTGGATCATAGAAATCCCCCATTGTCAGCGGTGGAGTAAGGCATCCAGCCTGCGGAGAGGAGGGGGCGACAGCAGAGACAGAGACTCCTTCAGACGGGCGATACCACCATGTACCCCTAAAGGTAAGGGGACCGGACAGCTGTCAAATAATAGGGGGGCTCCAGATATCAGGGTGCAACAAGAAGACCAAAGATATTGGGGTGCAGGAGGTCCAGATATCAGGGTGCTACAAAGATGATCCAACAATATTGGGGTGCACAAGCTCCAGATGTTGAGGTGCAGCAGCACTTAGATTTGAGGGTGCAAATCCTGCAGATGTGGTAAAACGTAACTGCAAGTTTTAGGGTGCAAATATTGGGGTGTAAAACTCAAATTTTGGGGTGCAAATCCTCCAGGTACCGAGGTGCAAGGACTGGTGCTGGGTGTTTCAGATTCCGGGTGCAGGTTCCAGGTACTTGGGTTCAGGCTCCTTAGATATTAGGTGCAGGATCCGGGCCCTGGGCGCACACGCTGGATATCACGTTTCAGCTCAGATCCCGGGGTGCAGGCTCCTTTAGATATCAGGGTGCAGAGACGGGTGTCGGGTGCAGGATTCAGGTCCTGGCGTGCATGCAATGGTGCTGGATCCCTCAGACTCCTAGATTAGGTGCCGGCTAGTTTAGATCCCGGGGTGCAGACTCCTTTAGATCCCGGGGTGCAGACTCCTTTAGATCCCGGGGTGCAGACTCCTTTAGATCCCGGGGTGCAGACCTGAAGGCGCCGGGTGCCGTCCTCCTCTCTCCCGGGCTCTCAGGCCATCATGCCGCCGCTCTCGCCTCCTCTCCCTCCGGCCTCTGCCCCCTGTATGTCCCCGGCTCTCGCCTGCAGTTCAGGCCGCTCACCGTTCAGTTGCCTCGGTTGCTCCGGAGGGGTCAGGGCCGCACACAAGGCAGGGGTCGCGGGTCTAGGCCGGTGGAAGGCTCACGGTTTCCCGGCACGATCGCAGTTCTGCGGCCTCCGGATTCAGCTCCTCCTCCCCACAACACGGAGCGGAAATGGCGCAAACTCATCCACTTCCTCCAGTCACAACTGTAACCCGGGGAGGGGGCGGAGGAGGAGACTGTCCCCCCGGCGATGAGGAGAACATACAGGTGAGGCTGCCACCGCCGGTACGTCACCGTGCACATAGCGACATGCGTTATCTGCTCCGGTACCGCGCCCCTCACACACCGGGCCCGTACACACACCGCGTTTCAGGCTCCGCACCTGTTACCCCTAGCAACCAATCAGCGCCCAGCTTACAGACCTCCAACGTCCGACAGGAAATACAACGAGCTCGATGATTGGCTGCGAGAGGTTTATATAAACTTTATTTACACCGCATGAGAGGAACGTTCGCGTCTGCCCATAGCAACCAATCAGATTCCAGCTTTCATGTTACCATCGTAGATAAGAAACCGAAAGCCAAGATGTGATTGGTTGCTATGGACAACGGTTTTTCCAATCTTGCTATAAACTTTATTTATACATAAATTGCTCACAGCAGCCAATCCGATTATTCATTAATTATGGTTATTATTTAAATACTTTATATGAAGCTCTTACACCACATTTAATTAATCTGTAAAAAGATTTTAAAAAGGGGGAAAGAATCCACAAGTCACAGAAACCCCACTATTAGGTGTTGCCATAGGCAACTGCATCAAGAGCTGGAGGTCTGAGGTCTGTATACTGGAGGGTTTGGTCTGGTGTCTGTATACTGGAGGGTCTGTTCTGGGGTCTGTATACAGGAGGGTCTGTTCTGGTGTCTGTATACTGGAGGGTCTGGTCTGAGGTCTGTATACAGGAGGGTCTGTTCTGGGGTCTGTATACAGGGGGTCTGGTCTGTGGTATGTATACAGGGGGTCTGGTCTGTGGTATGTATACAGGGGGGGTCTGGTCTGTGGTATGTATACAGGGGGGGTCTGGTCTGTGGTATGTATACAGGGGGGTCTGTTCTGGGGTCTGTATACAGGAGAGTCTGTTCTGGGGTCTGTATACAGGAGAGTCTGTTCTGGGGTCTGTATACAGGAGGGTCTGTTCTGGGGTCTGTATACAGGAGAGTCTGTTCTGGGGTCTGTATACAGGAGGGTCTATTCTGAGGTCTGTATACAGGGGGGGTCTGGTCTGTGGTATGTATACAGGAGGGTCTGTTCTGGGGTCTGTATACAGGGGGTCTGGTCTGTGGTATGTATACAGGGGTCTGGTCTGTGGTATGTATACAGGGGGGGTCTGGTCTGTGGTATGTATACAGGGGGGGTCTGGTCTGTGGTATGTATACAGGGGGGTCTGTTCTGGGGTCTGTATACAGGAGAGTCTGTTCTGGGGTCTGTATACAGGAGAGTCTGTTCTGGGGTCTGTATACAGGAGAGTCTGTTCTGGGGTCTGTATACAGGAGGGTCTGTTCTGGGGTCTGTATACAGGAGGGTCTGTTCTGGGGTCTGTATACAGAAGAGTCTGTTCTGGGGTCTGTATACAGGAGAGTCTGTTCTGGTGTCTGTATACTAGAGGGTCTGGTCTGAGGTCTGTATACAGGAGGGTCTGTTCTGGGGTCTGTATACAGGAGAGTCTGTTGGAGGGTCTGTTCTGGGGTCTGTGTACAGGAGGGTCTATTCTGAGGTCTGTATACAGGAAGGTCTGTTTTGGAGTCTGTATACAGGAGGGTCTGTTCTGGGGTCTGTATACAGGGTAGTTTGGTCTAGTGTCTGTATACAGGAGGGTGTGGTCTGTATACAGGAGGGTGTGGTCTGGGGTCTGTATACATGGTAGTTTTGTCTGGGGTCTGTATACAGGAGGGTCTTGTCTGGGGTCTGTATACAGGAGGGTCTTGTCTGGGGTCTGTATACAGGAGGCTCTGGTCTGGGGTCTGTATACAGGAGGCTCTGGTCTGGGGTCTGTATACAGGAGGTCTTGTTTGGGGTCTGTATACAGGGTAGTCTGGTCTGTGGTCTGTATACAAAGGGTCTGGTCTGGGTCTGTATACAAGGTAGTGTGATCTGTGGTGTGTGTATACAGGAGGATCTGGTCTGGGGTCTGTATACAGGTTAGTGGGGTCTGTATAAAGTGGGACTGGTCTGTGGTATGTATACAGGGGGTCTGGTTTGGGATCTGTATACAGGGTAGTCTGGTCTGTGGTATGCATACAGGTGGTCTGATCTGTGGTATGTATACAGGAGGGTCTGGTTTGGGATTTGTATACAGGAGAGTCTGTTCTGTGGTCTGTATACAGGGTGGTCTGTTCTGTGGTATGTATACAGGGGTCCTGTCTGTGGTATGTGTACAGAGTTCTAGTCTGGGGTCTGTATATAGGGGGTGTGCCCCTCCTGGTGGCTATATACAGGGGTGTGTGGCCCTTGGGTAACTGTATACAGGGGTGTGTGGCCCCTGGGTGACTGTATACAGGGGTGTGTGGCCTCTGGGTGACTGTATACAGGGTGTGTGTGGCCCCTGGGTGACTGTATACAGGGTGTGTGTGGCCCCTGGGTGACTGTATAAAGGGGTGTGTGGCCCCTGGGTGACTGTATACAGGGGTGTGTGGCCCTTGGTGACTGTATACAGGGGTGTGTGGCCCTTGGTGACTGTATACAGGGGTGTGTGGCCCCTGGGTGACTGTATACAGGGGTGTGTGGCCCCTGGGTGACTGTATACAGGGGTGTGTGGCCCCTGGGTGACTGTATACGGGGGTGTGTGGCCCCTGGGTGACTATACGGGGGTGTGTGGCCCCTGGGTGACTGTATACAGGGGTGTGTGGCCCCTGGGTGACTGTATACAGGGGTGTGTGGCCCCTGGGTGACTGTATACAGGGGTGTGTGGCCCCTGGGTGACTGTATACAGGGGTGTGTGGCCCCTGGGTGACTGTATACAGGGGTGTGTGGCCCCTGGGTGACTGTATACAGGGGTGTGTGGCTCCTGGGTGACTGTATACAGGGGTGTGTGGCCCCTGGGTGACTGTGTATACAGGGGTGTGTGGCTCCTGGGTGACTGTGTATACAGGGGTGTGTGGCCCCTGGGTGACTGTATACAGGGGTGTGTGGCCCCTGGGTGACTGTATACAGGGGTGTGTGGCTCCTGGGTGACTGTATACAGGGGTGTGTGGCCCCTGGGTGACTGTATACAGGGGTGTGTGGCCCCTGGGTGACTGTATACAGGGGTGTGTGGCCCCTGGGTGACTGTATACAGGGGTGTGTGGCCCCTGGGTGACTGTATACAGGGGTGTGTGGCCCTTGGGTGACTGTATACAGGGGGTGTGTGGCCCCCATTGCCTGTATATTGGGGTGTGTGGCCCCTGGGTGACTGTATACAGGGGTGTGTGGCCCCCGTTGCCTGTATATTGGGGTGTGTGGCCCCCGTTGCCTGTATACAGGGGTGTGTGGCCCCCGTTGCCTGTATATTGGGGTGTGTGGCCCCTGGGTGACTGTATACAGGGGTGTGTGGCCCCCGTTGCCTGTATATTGGGGTGTGTGGCCCCCGTTGCCTGTATACAGGGGTGTGTGGCCCCCGTTGCCTGTATATTGGGGTGTGTGGCCCCTGGGTGACTGTATACAGGGGTGTGTGGCCCCCGTTGCCTGTATATTGGGGTGTGTGGCCCCTGGGTGACTGTATACAGGGGTGTGTGGCCCCCGTTGCCTGTATATTGGGGTGTGTGGCCCCCGTTGCCTGTATATTGGGGTGTGTGGCCCCGGTTGCCTGTATATTGGGGTGTGTGGCCCCTGGGTGACTGTATACAGGGGTGTGTGGCCCCCGTTGCCTGTATACAGGGGTGTGTGGCCCCCGTTGCCTGTATATTGGGGTGTGTGGCCCCTGGGTGACTGTATACAGGGGTGTGTGGCCCCCGTTGCCTGTATATTGGGGTGTGTGGCCCCCGTTGCCTGTATATTGGGGTGTGTGGCCCCCGTTGCCTGTATATTGGGGTCTGGTCATTCACCCCGATGTCTTTGATTATTTCACCGTCTTCTCTTTTCCTCTAGCAGAAAATGTCGCTGATTTGGCTCCAGGTTGGACAATGCGGCAACCAGATTGGACAAGAATGGTGGCAGATCCTCAGCAGCAACGTGGCAGAAGCCGACCGGTGAGCACCGTCAGTGGCCGCCATATTGTGTGTGGTCTCCACATTTATACATTTACTCCATTATGGGGGTCTGGGGGGGCTCATGTGTGAGGAGGATGGATGGATGACGCCGCGGTCACATCTCTCGCAGGTTTCCCTATTTCTCCCGTGACGGACTCATAAACGCCATTTGTGTAGACTCCGAACCCAAAGTGATCCGGAAACTGCGCCAGCAGGTGAAGAACGGGTAAGTGAGGAGGTGAGGGGTCACGTGGCCGCCATTGTAATTACCGGGCAGTCAGGGGTCCTAAAAATAGATCCTTAAAAAAAATGACTGACGTGAAAAGCATCATCCGAAACACGTCAGTCATTTTTTTTAAGGGTCTACTGCAGGGATGTAAAAATCCTATCGCCCGATGCCCGGGACATGCAGTTCCGGACGACAGGCAGGTGAATTTTTAAAGGGGTACTCCGGTGGAAAATTTTTTATTTATTTATTTTTAATCAACTGTTGCCAGAAAGTTAAACAGATTTGTAAATTACTTCTATTAAAAAAATCTTAATCCTTCCAGTATTTTATAGTGGCTGTATACTACAGAGGAAATGCTTTTCTTTTTGGATTTCTCTTCTGACTCGACCACAGTGCTCTCTGCTGACATCTCTGTCTGTTTTAGGAACTGTCCAGAGCAGCATAGGTTTGCTATGGGGATGTTCTCCTGCTCTGGACAATACCTAAAATGGACAGAGATGTCAGCAGAGAGCACTGTGGTCGTGACAGAAGAGAAATCCAAAAAGAAAAGCATTTCCTCTGTAGTATACAGCCGCTATAAAGTACTGGAAGGATTAAGATTTTTTTAATAGAAGTAATTTACAAAATTTGTTTAACACCAGTTGATTTAAAAAAAAAAAAGTTTTCCATCGGAGTACCCCTTTAACCCCTTAAGGACGCAGGACGTAAATGTACGTCCTGGTGTGGTGGTACTTAACGCACCAGGACGTACATTTATGTCCTGTGCATAACTGCGGCCAGGGACCCGGCGGCAATGGCCGACGCCCGCGATCTCGCGGGCGTCCGCCATTAACCCCTCAGGTGCCGGGATCAATACTGATCCCGGCATCTGCGGCAGTGCGCGATTTGAATGAATGATCGGATCACCCGCAGCGCTGCTGCGGGGATCCGATCATTCAGAACGCCGGACGGAGGGCCCCTCTCCTTCCTCCGTGCGGCTCCCGGCGTCTCCTGCTCTGGTCTGTGATCGAGCAGACCAGAGCAGGAGATGACCGATAATACTGATCTGTTCTATGTCCTATACATAGAACAGATCAGTATTAGCAATCATGGTATTGCTATGAATAGTCCCCTATGGGGACTATTCAAGTGTAAAAAAAAATTAAAAAAAATGTAAAAGTTAAAAAAAAGTGAAAAATCCCCTCCCCCAATAAAAAAGTAAAACGTCCGTTTTTTCCTATTTTACCCCCAAAAAGCGTAAAAAACATTTTTTATAGACATATTTGGTATCGCTGCGTGCGTAAATGTCTGAACTATTAAAATAAAATGTTAATGATCCCGTACGGTGAACGGCGTGAACGAAAAAAAATTAAAAAAGTCAAAAATTCCTACTTTTTTAATACATTTTATTAAAAAAAAATTATAAAAAGTGTATTAAAAGTTTTTTATATGCAAATGTGGTATCAAAAAAAAGTACAGATCATGGTGCAAAAAATGAGCCCCCATACCGCCACTTATACGGAAAAATAAAAAAGTTAGAGGTCATCAAAATAAAGGGATTATAAACGTACTAATTTGGTTAAAAAGTTTGTGATTTTTTTTAAGTGCAACAATAATATAAAAGTATATAATAATGGGTATCATTTTAATCGTATTGACCCTCAGAATAAAGAACACACGTCATTTTTACCATAAATTGTACGACGTGAAAACAAAACCTTCCAAAATTAGCAAAATTGCGTTTTTCGTTTTAATTTCCCCACAAAAATAGTGTTTTTTGGTTGCACCATACATTTTATGATATAATGAGTGATGTCATTACAAAGGACAACTGGTCGCGCAAAAAACAAGCCCTCATACTAGTCTGTGGATGAAAATATAAAAGAGTTATGATTTTTAGAAGGCGAGGAGGGAAAAATGAAAACGTAAAAATTTAATTGTCTGAGTCCTTAAGGCCAAAATGGGCTGAGTCCTTAAGGGGTTAAAGACTCAGCCCATTTTGGCCTTAAGGACAATTTAATTTTTACGTTTTAATTTTTTCCTCCTCGCCTTCTAAAAATCATAACTCTTTTATATTTTCATCCACAGACAAGTATGAGGGCTTGTTTTTTGCGCGACCAGTTGTCCTTTGTAATGACATCACTCATTATATCATAAAATGTATGGCGCAACCAAAAAACACAATTTTTGTGGGGAAATTAAAACGAAAAACGCAATTTTGCTAATTTTGGAAGGTTTCGTTTTCACGCTGTACAATTTATGGTAAAAATGACGTGTGTTCTTTATTCTGAGGGTCAATACGATTAAAATGATGCCCATTATTACTTACTTTTATATTATTGTTGCGCTTAAAAAAAATCACAAACTTTTTAACCAAATTAGTACGTTTATAATCCCTTTATTTTGATGACCTCTAACTTTCTATTTCTCCGTATAAGCGGCGGTATGGGGGCTCATTTTTCGTACCATGATCTGTACTTTTTTTTGATACCACATTTGCATATAAAAAACTTTTAATACATTTTTTATAATTTTTTTTTTAATAAAATGTATTTAAAAAGTAGCAATTTTGGACTTTTTTTTTTTTTTTCGTTCACGCCGTTCACCGTACGGGATCATTAACATTTTATTTTAATAGTTCAGACATTTACGCACGCGGCGATACCAAATATGTCTATAAAATTTATTTTTTACGCTTTTTGGTGGTAAAATAGGAAAAAACTGACGTTTTACTTTTTTATTGGGGGAGGGGATTTTTCAAATTTTTTTAACTTTAACTTTTAAATTTTTGAAATATTTTTTTACACTTGAATAGTCCCCATAGGGGACTATTCATAGCAATACCATGATTGCTAATACTGATCTGTTCTATGTATAGGACATAGAACAGATCAGTATTATCGGTCATCTTCTGCTCTGGTCTGCTCGATCACAGACCAGAGCAGGAGACGCCGGGAGCCGCACGGAGGAAGGAGAGGGGACCTCCGTGCGGCGTTATGAATGATCGGATCCCCGCAGCAGCGCTGCGGGCGATCCGATCGTTCATTCAAATCGCGCACTGCCGCAGATGCCGGGATCTGTATTGATCCCGGCACCTGAGAGGTTAATGGCGGACGCCCGCGAGATCGCGGGCGTCGGCCATTGCCGGCGGGTCCCTGGCTGCGATCAGCAGCCAGGATCAGCCGCGCATGACACGGGCATCGCTCCGATGCCCGCGGTTATGCACAGGACGTAAATGTACGTCGTGGTGCATTAAGTACCACCGCACCAGGATGTACATTTACGTCCTGCGTCCTTAAGGGGTTAAGGCCTCTGAAAGGGTCGGACCTGAAAGCCCCCGAAAAGTACGGCGGTGCTTAAAGGGGTACTCCGTTGCTTAGTGCTTGGAACAAACTGTTCCGAAAGCTGGGGCCGCCCCCTCATGACGTCACACCCCGCCCCCTCAATGCAAGTCTATGGGAGGGGGCGTGACGAATGTCACGCCCCCTCCCATAGACTTGCATTGAGGGGGTGGGGCATGACATCATGAGGGGCGGGGTTATGATTTCACAAACTCCCGGCTCCAGCGTTTGGAACAGTTTATTTTTCCATTTACAGATCCATATGACGCTTGTTTGTTGCGGGGCCAATTATACTTTGTAATGACACCTTTCATTTTTCCATAACTTATACTCGGAAACAAAAAAATTTAATAAAAAATAAATAACCTATTTGTGAGGTGAAATTATTTTTTCGCCATTTACCTTGTGGTCAAACTTAGGGTGGGTTCACACCACGATTTTCTATACAGTTTTTGGATACGGTTTTACAAAAAACAAAAAACATATGCAACCATACAGCAAACCGCGGCCATAGACTTTCCATTCAATACCGTATGCACCATATTGTATACTGTTGTCTCCGTTTTTCACACCACACGGTTTTTTACTTTTTTTTTTTCTGGACAGAAAACCGTGGCCTACCACGGTTTTTGGTCCAGGTGAAAAACCGTATTGACCCGTATACGTTTTTTTCTTTACCATGGGAGTCAATGGGAACCGTATAGAACTGTATGTGCGTACGGTTCCATCCGGTTTTCACCATACGGTTTTTGACTTTGCACAGTTTTTTTTCTTGGAATTTCAATCAAACAAGTGAAACTTTATTCATAATGGAGTGAAAAGTTCAAAACGTATGCGTTTTTTTTCTTAAAAAATCGGATGCAACCGGACATCACTTTTCAAACCGTATAAAGATAAAACTTTGTACACACGTTTTGATAAAGTTTAGTCTGGTTTTGAGGAATCCGTTTTTTTATAAAAAACCTGAAAAAAAACTGTATTGCAAAAACGTGGTGTGAACCCGGCCTTACATGTTATTTTAATACTTTAGGTCGGCCTGATTACACCAATACCAAATTTGTTTAGTTTCCGTCATGTTTTACTAATTAAATAAAAAAAATAAAAAAAACTTTTTAATTTGTTGAAAAAAAAATTCCTGACCCCTATCACATTTTTTATTTTTCCGTATACTGGGCTGTATGAGGGGTCATTTTTTTGGGGGTGTAATCTGCTGTTTGTATCGGTACCATTTTGGTATTGATCGGATTTTTTTTAACACTTTTTACTTTTGATATGATGGGATATGATGTTATAAACATAAAAAAAACGCAATTCTGTGATTTGTTATTTTTTTTATGTTAACGCCATTTACCGAATGGGATATGTTAATAGTTCGGACAATAACGCACGTGTCAATACCAAATATGTTTATTTTTATTATGTTTATATGTTTTTAGATGGAAAAAAGGGGGGGGGGGGGTGATATGAACTTTCTATATGGAAGGGGTTAATGGGTGTTTTTTTTTTTACTTTTATTAAACTTTTTTTTTAAATACACTTTATTAGGAGGAATCATTAGGTTCCTCATAAAGATCAATGCAGTTCTATTGAACTCCATTGATCTATGTTCATTTGGTTGAGGCTGCTCAAGGCGGGTTCAATCAAATGCAGATCCACGGGGGCAAGCCATGAACGCAGAGGTAAGTCCTCCGACTACCTCCACAGTGGATTGACCCCCCCCCCCCCCCGCGATTGCACTGCCCCACTGGACCACCAGGGATGGTTAACAGGTCCCTTTAGACGCCTATCTAAAGGGTTAATAGCCGGCCACGGCAATCGCAGCATGCCGGGCTATTAGCGGTGGCCCCCAGCTACTGAAATCAGCGGGATGCCAACAGGTTTGGAGCGGGCTTGAGTCAGGAGCCCCTCTATACACCCTGAGCGTCCCATGCAAGTCTGCGTCTGCTCCTCCCGTTAGTCTACACCTCACAGTGGCGGTATAAAAATAAAGGGGGAAGTCGGTCCGGCCCTGCCTGCCCGTTACAGGGCTAAATGCCAGAAAAATTCACCTGCTGGGTGCCCAGAACTACATGTCCAATGAGTCGGGCAATAGGATTTCCACATCCCTGTTAAGGGGTACTCCGCCCCTAGACATCTTATCCCCTATCCAAAGGATAGGGGATAAGATGTCTGATCGCAGGGGTATAGTCGCTGGGGACCTCCGCGATCCCGGCCGCAGCACTCCAGACATCCGGTGCACTGAGCGAACTTAGCTCTTTGCCGGATGACTGGCGAGGTGGGGCGGAGGCTCGTGACGTCACGGTCACTCTCCGCTGGTGACGTCATAGCCACGCCCCCTCAATGCATGTCTATGGGAGGGGGCGTGTCATCATGAGCCTCCGGCGCTGCACCCGACGCTATAAACGAACACCGGGTACAGAAGGGAGATTGCGGGGGTCCCCAGCGGCGCGACCCCGTGATCCTTTGGATAGGGGATAAGATGTCTAGGGGCAGAGTACCCCTTTAGGATGCATGGAGCGGCTCCTGACTTGACCCCGCTCCAAACCCAGTGGCCCCCAGCTGATTTCAGTAGCTGGGGGGGGGGGCGTCGCTAATAGCCGGCATGCGAGGATCGCCGCGGGAGGCTATTAACCCTTTAGGGACATGTAAATACTCCCTGGTGGGCTAGTGGGGTGGATCGGGGAAGATGGGGGGGTTATGGCGATCCACTTTAGAGGTAGCCGGAGGGTTTACCTCTTGCTCCCTGGTGTCCGTGGCTCTGTCATTGATAGATCCTGGCTGGACCAGGCATTATCAACAGAGCGCAGAGCACAAAGATCAATGGCGCTGTATGGAACTACATTGATCTGTATGAGGAATCTAATGATTCTCCTAAAAGTCCCCTTAGGGTCTATTCACACGGACGGAATTTCCGCACCAATTCCGCTTCCTTGGGTGGTTTCTGGCTTGTGCGGATTTTGTGTGGCATTGGTGCAGAATTTGTGCGGAAATTCCCAAGTGTGGAATCCCAATATAAAAAAATATAAATCCAATATAAAAAAACATGTAAACATAATAAAAATAAACCTATTTAGTATGAAAAATATAAATATCTTTATATATTCCCTATGGTAAATGACGTAAATGTAAAAAAAAAAATAATAATATATATATATATATATATATATACCAAACCCCAGAATTGCAATTTTTTATAACATCCCAAAAAAAGTAAAAAGCGATTAAAAAGTCAGAGCAATACCAAAATGGTACCGATACAAACAGATTATGACGCAAAATAATTGCCCTCATACAGCCTGGTATACGAAAAATAAAAAAAATAGTCACAGGGGTCAGAAAATAGCAGTAAAAAAAAATTCTAAAAAGTTCAGAATTTTGTTGAAATTAGTAAAATGTGTCGGAAACTAAACAAGTTTGGTATTGGTGTAATCGGGACGATCTAAAGTATCAAAATAACATGTTAGCTTAACCACAGGGCAAATAGTGTAAAAAGAGAAAACTACTGAATTTGTTAAATTTTTAATCCTTTTTATTTAATTTTTTTTAAATTTCAATTTCCCCTCACCCGGACAGGTGGATTGTGCTCTTGTTTTAGTCCCTTGGGCAAGTGTTTTTTTTTTTTTTTTTTTTTTTTTTCACACCCTCTACTGTATTGTTTTTTTTGTTTTAATACTTTTTCACGTTTTTTTTTTTTTGGATCTACTGTATTGTTTTTTTTTTAAATACTTTTTCACGTTTTTTTTTAGGATCAACTGTATTGATTTTTTTTAATACTTTTTCACGTTCTTTTTAGGATCTACTGTATTGTTTTTTTTATACTTTTTCACGTTTTTTTAGGATCTACCGTGTTTTTTTTTATACTTTCACGTTTTTTTAGGATCTACTGTATTGTTTTTTTTACTACTTTTCCAAATTTTTTTAAGGATCTGTATTGTTTTTTTTATACTTGTATGCTTCAATACATTTTTTCACATTTTTGGACTATTTCCTTCTGAGCCGGATCTTCTTTCTTCTTATAAAAGAGAAAACACTGATCAAAGTGAATGAAATAATCAGGATCAGGCAAAGGTCACCTGATCTATCGTGATTCTCCGATCCATGACTGATCTTTACCTCCACATTTAGATACTTCAGAGATAACAACATCATTGTGGGACGGAGAGGAAGAGGAAAGAACTGGGCGTATGGTAAGAAGCCTGCAGGGGGGCTGTATACATATATGTGTGCTGTATTACACTCTAGTGCAGTGTTTCCCAACCAGGGTGCCTCCAGCTGTTGCAAAACTACAACTCCCAGCATGCCTGGACAGCCAACGGCTGTCCGGGCATGTTGGGAGTTGTAGTTTTTCAACAGCTTGAGGCCTCCTGGTTGGGAAATATTACTTTAAAGTAATATTCTCCAACCCATTGCTCTCCAAAAGGCTGTCTGGGCATGCTGAGAGTTGTAGTTTTGCAACAGCTGGAGGCCCCCTGGTTGGAAAACACTATAGCAGGATAAGATAATGAGGTTTGTAAACTGCCTGAATAAAGACGTCGTCTATATATCTATGCTGGGAGTTGTAGTTTTGCAACAGCTGGAGGCCCCTTGGTTGGAAAACACTATAGTAGGATAAGATAATGAGATTTGTAAACTGCCTGAATAAAGACGTCGTCTATATATCTATGCTAGGAGTTGTAGTTTTGCAACAGCTGGAGGCACCCTGGTTGGAAAACACTATAGTAGGATAAGATAATGAGATTTGTAAACTGCCTGAATAAAGACGTCGTCTATATATCTATGCTAGGAGTTGTAGTTTTGCAACAGCTGGAGGCACCCTGGTTGGAAAACACTATAGTAGGATAAGACAATGAGGTTTGTAAACTGCCTGAATAAAGACGTCATCTATATATCTATGCTAGGAGTTGTAGTTTTGCAACAGCTGGAGGCACCCTGGTTTGGAAACACTGCTCTAGTGAGTTGCATTATGGGAGATTGTTTCCCCCCATTACACATTCGTTCCTGTATACGGATCCTCAGAATCCCCTGACACCTTCCCTGCCCCTCCGGTCGCCATACAGTAATCGCTCTCTGTTGTATTTATAGGTTACCATGGGAATTCCACCGGCGCAGAGAAGAACCTGCTGGAGAGAACAATGGAGGCCTTCAGGAAGGAGGTGGAGCGGCGGGACTGTTATAGCGGCACAGTGATCCTGCACAGTCTGTGTGGAGGCACCGGAGCCGGTACGTCCCATAGTGGGGAAAACATGATATGAGACCAATCTACAGTGATAGTTTGCATACAGCTAAGAAGTAGAGGCAATTGTATCCAGTCCAGACAATGCTCAGTGAGCGAAACACGTAAGCAGTTGCATACATCTCTCTGTTAGCATGCTACAATGTATCAGTCTGTAGTCCAGGATGTTTAGCTCACAGAGCATTGTCTAGACTGGATACAATTGTATCACTTCTCAGCTGAGAGCAGGACTAGCTATGTACAATGTATCAGTCTGGAGTCCAGGATGTTTAGCTCACAGAGCATTGTCTAGACTGAATACAATTGTATCACTTCTCAGCTGAGGGCAGGACTAGCTATATACAATGTATCAGTCTGGAGTCCAGGATGTTTAGCTCACAGAGCATTGTCTAGACTGGATACAATTGTATCACTTCTCAGCTGAGAGCAGGACTAGCTATGTACAATGTATCAGTCTGGGGTCCAGGATGTTTAGCTCACAGAGCATTGTCTAGACTGGATACAATTGTATCACTTCTCAGCTGAGAGCAGGACTAGCTATGTACAATGTATCAGTCTGGGGTCCAGGGTGTTTAGCTCACAGAGCATTGTCTAGACTGGATACAATTGTATCACTTCTCAGCTGAGCGCAGGACTAGCTATGTACAATGTATCAGTCTGGGGTCCAGGATGTTTAGCTCACAGAGCATTGTCTAGACTGGATACAATTGTATCACTTCTCAGCTGAGAGCAGGACTAGCTATGTACAATGTATCAGTCTGGGGTCCGGGATGTTTAGCTCACAGAGCATTGTCTAGACTGGATACAATTGTATCACTTCTCAGCTGAGAACAGGACTAGCTATGTACAATGTATCAGTCTGGGGTCCAGGATGTTTAGCTCACAGAGCATTGTCTAGACTGGATACAATTGTATCACTTCTCAGCTGAGGGCAGGACTAGCTATGTACAATGTATCAGTCTGGAGTCCAGGATGTTTAGCTCACAGAGCATTGTCTAGACTGGATACAATTGTATCACTTCTCAGCTGAGGGCAGGACTAGCTATGTACAATGTATCAGTCTGGAGTCCAGGATGTTTAGCTCACAGAGCATTGTCTAGACTGGATACAATTGTATCACTTC
Source organism: Hyla sarda (assembly GCF_029499605.1). NCBI lineage: Eukaryota > Metazoa > Chordata > Amphibia > Anura > Hylidae > Hyla > Hyla sarda. The sequence continues at coordinate 5,311,912 of NC_079193.1, read as the reverse complement.
TCAGGTGAGAGCAGGACTAGCTATGTACAATGTATCAGTCTGGAGTCCAGGATGTTTAGCTCACAGAGCATTGTCTATAGATTGGATACAATTGTATCACTTCTCAGCTGAGAGCAGGACGAGCTATGTACAATGTATCAGTCTGGAGTCCAGGATGTTTAGCTCACAGAGCATTGTCTAGACTGGATACAATTGTATCACTTCTCAGGTGAGAGCAGGACTAGCTATGTACAATGTATCAGTCTGGAGTCCAGGATGTTTAGCTCACAGAGCATTGTCTATAGATTGGATACAATTGTATCACTTCTCAGCTGAGAGCAGGACTAGCTATGTACAATGTATCAGTCTGGAGTCCAGGATGTTTAGCTCACAGAGCATTGTCTAGACTGGATACAATTGTATCACTTCTCAGCTGAGAGCAGGACTAGCTATGTACAATGTATCAGTCTGGGGTCCAGGATGTTTAGCTCACAGAGCATTGTCTATAGATTGGATACAATTGTATCACTTCTCAGCTGAGAGCAGGACTAACTATGTACAATGTATCAGTCTGGAGTCCAGGATGTTTAGCTCACAGAGCATTGTCTAGACTGGATACAATTGTATCACTTCTCAGCTGAGGGCAGGACTAGCTATGTACAATGTATCAGTCTGGAGTCCAGGATGTTTAGCTCACAGAGCATTGTCTAGACTGGATACAATTGTATCACTTCTCAGGTGAGAGCAGGACTAGCTATGTACAATGTATCAGTCTGGAGTCCAGGATGTTTAGCTCACAGAGCATTGTCTATAGATTGGATACAATTGTATCACTTCTCAGCTGAGAGCAGGACGAGCTATGTACAATGTATCAGTCTGGAGTCCAGGATGTTTAGCTCACAGAGCATTGTCTAGACTGGATACAATTGTATCACTTCTCAGGTGAGAGCAGGACTAGCTATGTACAATGTATCAGTCTGGAGTCCAGGATGTTTAGCTCACAGAGCATTGTCTATAGATTGGATACAATTGTATCACTTCTCAGCTGAGAGCAGGACTAGCTATGTACAATGTATCAGTCTGGGGTCCAGGATGTTTAGCTCACAGAGCATTGTCTATAGATTGGATACAATTGTATCACTTCTCAGCTGAGAGCAGGACTAGCTACACCGGATAAGTTTATATCTTCTGAGCTCCGATCCGGACAAGCTATGTAGATGTTTACAGCCTTGGTATAAACATTTTTCTTTGTTGCACTTTCGTTTTTTTCCTCCTTGCTTTTTAACCCCTTAACAACACACAACATGAATGAACGTCATGGTGCGGTGGTACTTAACTCACCATGACTTAAATTTACTTCATGTACATGACGCAAGCATTGGACCGGTGCTCACATCATCAGCCAGGGACTCGCCATCAGCTATCAGCAGCCAGGGACTCACCGGTAATGGCGGACATCAGCAATTGCGCTGATGTCCGCCATTAACCCCTCAGATGCTGTGATCAATACCGTGGGGTTCCGATCATCTAAAATGGTGGATGGAGGTCCCCTCACCTGCCTCCGTCCGTCTCCCGGGGTCTTCTGCTCTGGTCTGAGATTGAGCAGACCAGAGTAGAAGATCACCGATAACACTGATCAGTGCTGTGCCCTATGCCTGTGCGTAGCACTGAACAGTATAAGCAATCAAATGATTGCAATAAATAGTCCCCTATGGGGACATAAAAAGTGTAAAAGAAAAAAATATATAAATCATCCCATTTTTTTTTTAAATACGTTTTATTGAAGATTAAACAAACATCAGACAAATCGCCTCACAGAGCAAAATGGTATAAAGCGGAGTACACAATTAAAAAAAAGGCACTGAGAACATATACAAGTAAGCAGGATGTAAACGACATAATATCATATGAAGATCCGGCAGTAATCAGTGCAGTGAGGACACAGTCTGAGGAAAACCAAGAACAACCAGTTGAGAAACCTTAACACAAATAGAGGGTGAACAAGGTGAACGAAAAAAAGGAAAAGAAAAGAAAAGGGGGATGGTATGTAATATAAAATCGGCAAAATAATATTGAATAGAGGCCGTAGTGTAGAATTCAGCAGATATCGCCACATCTAGTCACGAGTGCCAAGCATAATGTTTCTAATGTTAAAGCAGACCCATGCGTCCACAGAGGGGAGGGAGTATACACACATCCAGCACAACATCCTAACACACATAAATCAAAGGGGTACATACAACCATATCTAGAAAGGGAAGGGCAGTCATGACCTTAAGTCCCCTCAGGGGATGCAGAGTATGAACATTGGGTCAATGGTGAGGAGCACCAGGGACCCCACACAGAAAGAAATTTACCAGGGCATTTTCTATTCTTATAAACAAGATGGGAGAAGGGTATCATAGCATTAACCAAAGCTTTCCACTGAGACAGGGAAGGCGGGCCGGGGTCCATCCATTTGAGGGCAATCGCCTTCCTAGCAAAAAATAAGGATTCTCGCAGTAAAGTGCGCACGTAATGTGGCCACACTTCCTCATCCAGAACTCCAAATAAACAAATCAGAGGGTCACACCCCGGGGAAGGTTGGATAATTGTGGCAAGAAGACCAAGGACATCCTGCCAGAAGGATCTTATATCAGGGCAAGCCCAGATATGATGCCAGAAATCAGCTTTAGCCGCACCACATCGATGGCAGGCGTCCGAGTCAGAACGACCCATTCTATGCAAACGAACGGGGGTGATGTAACTATAATGTATAATATTTAATTGAATCAGATTATTATTAGCAGAAGGAGACACCATCATATGTGAGGAAAGCATCTCCTCCCAATCATCTTTAGTCAAATTGGGAATATGAGATTCCCAGTGTCGGACAGCCGGCAACCGGGAACGAGAGTTCTTGGCCTGAATGAGGTGCGTATATAGGATGGACACCAGTCCCCTAGGACCCTGCGATTTTAAAACACCAATAAGAGGGAATGCCGATATGGGTGCACATCCAGCAGGGAACTGTGTTGACAATGCATGACGGAGCTGTAGGTATTTAAAGAAGCAGTGTCGGGGTAAATCATATTCTGATTGCAATTGCTCGAAGGAACACAAAACATTATCCCTATACACATCGCCCAGAGTGAGCACACCAGCATTCATCCAAAAAACAGAGTCTAGAGTCTCACCCACATGGATGAGAAAGGGGTTGTGCCATAGAGGGGTATCAGACGGGATATCAGCATATCCATATACTGACTTAGCGGCCCGCCACACTTTTACAGCCAGCTTATGTGAAGGTAGGTAAGCACGACCCCCTAGAGTAGGGCTTTCTAAGAGCATCCGGGGAGACACTGAGGGGACGAACCTATCCAGGCATTGTTCAGAGTCGGGCATGGAGTCTCCCAGAACCCAATGTCTAATATATCTCAACTGCCCCGCCAGGTAATACAAATAAAAATCAGGAAGGGACATACCCGCCTCCAGCTTGGGACGCTGGAGAGTGGTGAGACTAATCTTAGGTCTGCTAGGTCCCCAAATAAACGGAGACAGAAGGGAATGTACAGAATCAAAAAAGGATTTAGGGACAGGAACAGAAGCATGTTCTAGGGTATACAAGCATTTGGGGAGAATAATAAGTTTGATAAGATTAATACGTCCAGAGACGGACAGTGGCAGCTGGGCCCATATCCTAAACTTAGATTTAATGTAGGGCAGGAGGGAGAGAACATTGACCTCAAGATCCAGCATGGGATCCCTATTGATATACACCCCCAAATATTTAAATGTAGTGACAACCGGGAGACCACCCAACGTCGGGGGCCACGCTCTAGGCAGTAGAGGCATGACCGCCGATTTGGACCAATTAATGAACAGTCCCGAAAAAAATCCGAAACGATCCATCAGGTCGATCGCATAGGGGATCATTGTAGTGGGGTCGGACACAAAGAGAACCATGTCATCGGCATAAATAAATCATCCCATTTTACCCCCCAAAAAGCGAAAAAAAAACAAAACATATTTGGTATCGCTGCGTGAGTAAATGTCCGGACTATCAAAATATAATGTTAATGATCCCATACGATGAACTTTGTAAAAGTAAAGGAAAAAAAATAAATTAAAAATTGCTGCTTTTTTTTTTGTCACATTTTATGCCCAAAAAAATTTATAAAAAAGATTTTAAAGTTTGATATACGCAAATGTGGTATTGATAAAAAGAACAGATCACGGTGTAATAAATGAGCCCTCATAAAGCCGCATGTACGGAAAAATGAGAAAGTTATAGGTCCTCAAAATAGAGGGATTTTAAACTTACTAATTTGGTTAAAAAGTTTGAGATTTTTTTTTAAGCGGTATAATAATTGAAAAGTATATAATAATGGGGATCATTTTAACTGTATTGACCCACAGAATAAAGAAAACGCCATTATTACCTTAAAAAGTGTACAGCGTGAAAACAAAAGCCTCCAAAATTAGCGTGTTATTTTCTTTCAATTTCCCCACACAAATAATTTTTTGGTTGCGCCATACATTTTATGGTAAAATGAGTGATGTCAAAGGACAACTGGTCACGCAAAAAACAAGCCCTCATATGGGTCTGTGGATGAAAATATAAAAGAGTTATGATTTTTAGAAGGCGAGGAAGAAAAAACGAAAATGCAAACATTTTTCAATCCCTTTTTACCTGCAATTCTGGGGTTTGAGAATTTTGTATGTTTACCTTTTACACAGTAAGGGATAAATGAGATTATATTTTAAAGGGGGACTCCGCCCCTAGCATCTTATCCCCTTTAAGATGTCAGCTGTCAGATCGCAGGTGTCCTGCCGCTGGGGACCCCCGGGATCTCTGCTGTAGCACCCCGCTATAATTACTGCACAGAGCGGACTCGCTCTGTGCGTAATGACGGGCGATACAGGGGCCAGAGCATCGGAACGTCACGGCTCCACCCCCTCGTGATGTCACGGCCCCCTCCCATAGACTTGCATTAAGGGGCCATAACGTCACGAGGGGGTGGAGCCGTGACGTCGCGATGCTCTGGCCCCTGTATCGCCCGTCATTACGCACAGAGCGAGTCTGCTCTGTGCAGTAATTATAGCGGGGTGCTGCAGCGGAGAATCCGGGGGTCCCCAGCGGCGGGACCCTCGCGATCTGACATCTTATCTCCTGTCCTTTGGATAGGGGATAAGATGCTAGGGGTGGAGTACCCCTTTAATAGTTTGGACAATTACGCACACAGCGATACCAAATGTGTTTATTTTTATTATGTTTAGATATGTTTTATATGGAATATAAAAAGGAGGTGATTTTAACTTTTAGTAAGGAAGGGGTTGATGTATGTAAATATGTTAAACGTTAATTAAAAATGTTACACTTTATTAGTCTCCATAGAGGACTTTTAGGAATAATCATTAGGTTCCTGGTGCATTCCATGAGGTACAGATTGATGCAGCTCCATAGAACTGCACTGATCTGTGTGCTCTGTGCTCGATTGATAGTCTGCACTAGACAGGCTTTATGAATAGCAGGGCCACGGACAGCAGTAAAGGAGAGGTAAGCCCTCCCGCTACCTCTACAGTGTATTTACAAACTCCCCACACCCCCCCCATTTGTGCTGCCGGGGTGGGGTGTGTGGTGGGATAGGGGTTGGTTACTTGCTGGGGTGGTTGTAGGGAGGGTGGGCGATCCACCACACTAGGCCACCAGCGACCACTTAAAAGTCCCTTTAGATGCAGCTTTGACAGCGGCTGTGGAAATCGCCACATGCCTGCTATTAGTGGCGGCCCCCTAACAACATCATGGGTCGTTAAAGGGTTAATTTATTGGGGATCTTTTAGTGGTATAGCAATTAAGGATTATTAACCTGACAGTAATGAACTCTCTTCTTGCTCTGTGCTCTGCTCATCAGGTCTGGGCTCTCGGTTATGTGAAGAAATCAGAGACACTTATCCTGCTGGGTATATATTGTCTGTGACCGGAGCCCCCCATGACACAGGTGACTCCCCTCTCCAGCATTATAACTCGCTGCTCTGCCTGGCCTGGATGCAAAGGTAACATCTCATTCCTATTATAAAGAAAGCTAAGAACAGAAAAGAGGCAGTCACCATGGGGTCCTTCCTAGTGCTGCAGCCATGAATTGACTCTTTTGGGTATCTCAGTGGGGTCCTTCCTAGTGCTGAAGTCAAAGATTCACTTCTTTAGGTACCGCAGTGGGGTCCTTCCTAGTGCTGCAGTCAAGGATTCACTTATTTAGGTACCACAGTGGGGTCCTCTGCACATCTGCAGTCAGGGATTTGCTTTTTTTTGTACAGCTAGTTCATTGTCTTAGCTGGAACCAATTAAGTGAACCTGTCATTTAAAAAAAAATATATATATTTTTTTGACATGTAACAGATAATCAATGATAGATGATAGTCAAAAGATTAGATTTGTTGGGGTCTTAGTGATGAGACCCTCACTGATCAGGAGAACAAGCAGGGAGAAGCGTATGATCTGCTGCTCTGTGCTTTTTGTCCTTCCACCTCTTATAAGTGTATGGGCCATGCTGTAAAGCTGAATCAAGATCACTGAGAGCCGGGAGTGAAGCACACTTCTCCTTGCTCGCTCTAATCACCTGTGACATGTCAAGTTTTTATAAGTGATACTTTAATATGACAGGGTCATATCCTTCTAGGTACCACAATGAGGTCCCCACCAGTGCTGCAGTCATAGTTTGCTCCATGCATCGGATGTCTGGGGTCCCGCCATATAGGGGACAAGATGTCTAGGGGTGGAGTACCCCTTTAAAGTTTAACTTCTTTAGGTATCACGATGGGATCCTCACCAGTGCTGTAGTCATATATTCACTTCTTCAGGTACCATGATGGGGTTCCCACCAGTGCTGTAGTCATAAATTCATTTCTTTAGGTACCGTGATGGGGTCACCACCAGTGCTGCAGTCATAGATTTATTTCTTTAGGTACCGTGATGGGGTCTTTTTCCACGTTGCAATAATTAATTTCCCTTATCAGGTTCTGTGATGGGGTCCTTCTCTTCCAGAATGATGAGGTGATGAAGAGAGTGGCCTCCTTGGTGGAGAAGAAGACGTTCACTGCCTCTGGGCTCCAGCCGTCTGTCTCCCTGTCCTCCATGAATGCTCACATAGCATCCTGTCTGGCCGGCCTCCTCTGTCCTGTATATTCCTTAAAAACCAAAAGGTGCGCTCCTCTGGAGGGTCTGTCTGGGATTTGGAAGTGCAGGGTGGGTGGTACTAATGTCTTGTTTGTTCCCCATTAGTTCTGTGAGTATCGGCCTGGAGCCCTGGGAGCTGATCCGTAGTCTGTGTCCGATGTCCACCATGAAGTTCCTCCACACGTCTCATGTCAGCAGGAGGTGAGGGGCCGACGCTCATTGGCCCTGATTTACTAAGTGTTGTGTAGTTTTCTTTGTGATTTTGAATTCCCTACAATTCCCCCCCCAGTATTTGTATTTTTTAAAAACAATTTTTTTTTTTGTAATTTTTTTTTTTTTTTTACACCTGCTCTGATCTGATGGGTTTTCCTCAGCTCAAATCCACCACATTTTCTGTGGAAACCTTCGTAAATATGTCGTTTTTTTTTTAAATGAAAATGTCGGGGCCATGCTTGTTTTTTTGCGGCCACGTCCACTTTAACCAGCGGTCACGCCCCTTTTCCGGGTTCTCTCAGTAAAAGGGTACGTTCACACGGGGGGGATTTTGGTGACGGCTTTCTGCTGCATATTTGAAAGGGGGCGGGCTCCTCTCGGCAGATTTTTCGCCGCAAGCCCCATTGAAGTCAGTAGGGACTGCGGCGGATTTTCCACAGCGTAAATTCCGCCGCGGAAAATCTGCTGCGGACAGCCGAGAAGAGACAGCGCACTTTCAAATACACAGCGGAAAACCCGCAAAAAAAATCCGTACCCAAATGGAGAGTTAGTCAGATTTTTTTTATTTATTTTTTATTCTGGTGCAGACAGAATTTCTGGCGTAATGGGCCAGAATCTGGCGCACGACCCGACAAAACATGTCGGGTTTACAATAGTAAATCGGGGCCATTGTGTTCTCTGCAGAATTTACTGCATATACGGATTGCAGACATGTCATGTGATCATGGCGGCCATTCTCCTCCACCGCTGTGATGTCACTATGACCTAAACATCTACTCTCTAGACCAGTGTTTTATAAACAGTGTGTCTCCAGCTGTTGCAAAACTACAACTCCCAGCCTGCCCGGACAGCCTTTGGCTGTCCGGGCGGGCTGGGAGTTGTAGTTTTTGCACTAAATACAAGATGATAAATATAGCAGCAATATACGCAACAGAGTTATTATCTATACTAGACCCAAAATGCGCCAAAAAACAAACGCTACAACCAATAAGAAGCAATGTGAACCCTTCAGATATTGGTCATAGTGACCCAATTCAATAGGAACACCGCCATAAACTGCGCACGTTTCCTGTTCGCCTGGTCTGGGCTGATGGTGAAGAATTCGCCCCCACTATGTAAACACGGGGTCACCAATCACTAGTAACCCCCCCCCCCCAAATGTCATCGATGGCTCAGACTATTACATGGTGTAAGACCCTATTCCGGATCCGTTTTTTTTTTTTTTTTTTGCGTCGAATGGCCCCAAAATGGGTTTGAACACAACTGACTCCAAAGGGTGACCAACGGGGCCTGAGAGATCCCATTGACTTGAATGGGGTCTGTCGGGGGATCCGGTAGCTTCACCATTATTTAGCGGAGAACGCACGCGCTATTTTTTTCACCGCTAAACTCCAGTTGTTATGACGGACTTGGCGACGGAGCCCAACGGATTGTGAACCTAGCCGTATATAGTATATAGATAGCGATTGTGTCCTAGATATCTACGTATAATAAAAAAAAGAATAAGACCCCTAAAGGGGCACTCCGGTGGAAAAATTATTAATTTTTTTTCAAATCAACTGGTGCCAGAAAGTTCTATCGATTTATAAATTACTTCTATTAAAAAAAATCTTAATCCTTCCAGTACTTATCAGCTGCTGTATTCTCCACAGGAAGTTGTGTGGTTATTTCCAGTCTGACCACAGTGCTCTCTGCTGACACCTCTGTCCGTGTCAGGAATTGTCCAGAGCAGGAGAGGTTTTCTATGGGGATTTGCTCCTGCTCTGGACAGTTCGTGATACGGACAGAGGTGTCAGCAGAGGGCACTGTGGTCAGACTGGAAAGAACTTCACAACTTGCTGAGGAGCATACAGCAGCTGATAAGTACTGGGAGGATTAAGATTTTTTTTTTTAACAGAAGTAATTTACAATTCTGTTTAACTTTCTGGCCCCAGTTGATTAGAATTTTTTTTTTTTTTCCACCGGAGTGCCCCTTTAATAAGCAAATAACATGCACCAATGTGGTGGACACCCCGTCTTATTTACATAACAATAAATAGTTCTCATTGTATCCACAGGGGAGCGCCCTCCTGGGACAAAGTGACGAGCTCCGTGGTGCAGAGCGTCCCCCGCGCCGATCCACACGGCCGCCTTGTATCCTTTATCTACAGATAATTTGTGGCCAAGATCTGTTTGCACTTTTTTTGCGCAGTTCGCACATTAGGAAGAAAAAGTGACTTACACCAAATGTGCGGCTTCGTTATTCTGGCGCCAGTGACAGCACATCAGTTTACTCATCTTTCCTCCCCTGCGTTGTCCTAGATCAGTGGTCTCCAACCTTGCGGACCTCCAGATGTTGCAAAACTACAACTCCCAGCATGCCCGGACAGCCGTTGGCTGTCCGGGCATGCTGGGATTTGTAGTTTTGCAACATTTGGAGGTCCGCAGGTTGGAGACCACTGTCCTAGATCTTTTTCTGCCCCATATGTTCCTCTCCTTAAAGGACAACTGCAGCGGCATTACACTTATCCCCTATCCACAGGATAGGGGATAAGTGTTTGATCGTGGGGGTCTGACTGCTGGGACCCCCCTCGATCTCTCTAACGGGGCGCCGACATTAGCGCCCATGGTGACGTAGCGTCGACCTAGAGGTCGACGGTGACGCCCCGTCTCCTCCCCGTCCCCATACAGTTCTATGGGGGATGCGGGGAGGCACGAATGCTGTCCTCCCGCCTCTCCTATAGAGATGTATGAAGGAGGCGTGCCGGCCACAACGTCATGCTGCGGCTGGCACGCCCCCTGCACGGGAGAGCCGCGGCCTCGTACAGGAGATCGCCGGGGGCCCCAGCGTTCGGACCCCCCGCGATCAAACACTTATCCCTTATCTTGAAGATAGGGGATAAGTGTTTGTACCGCTGCAGATGTCCTTTAACGCCCCGCGCTCAGCACCACAGTCTTTCCGTACTCGCGGTGTCGCTCTTTGCTCCGCCCTCTCCTCATTACCCCATATGTTACTCTCCTTAACACCCCGCGCTCAGCACCACAGTCTGTCCGTACTCGCGGTGTTGCTCTTTGCTCCGCCCTCTCTTCATTACCCCATATGTTACTCTCCTTAACACCCCGCGCTCAGCACCACAGTCTGTCCGTACTCGCGGTGTCGCTCTTTGCTCCGCCCTCTCCTCATAACTCCATATGTTACTCTCCCTAACGCCCCGCGCTCAGCACCACAGTCTGTCCGTACTCGCGGTGTCGCTCTTTGCTCCGCCCTCTCCTCATAACTCCATATGTTACTCTCCCTAACGCCCCGCGCTCAGCACCACAGTCTGTCCGTACTCATGGTGTCGCTCTTTGCTCCGCCCTCTCCTCATTACCCCGTATGTTACTCTTCTTAACGCCCCGCGCTCAGCACCACAGTCTGTCCGTACTCGCGGTGTCTCTCTTTGCTCCGCCCTCTCCTCATTACCCCATATGTTACTCTCCTTAACGCCCCGCGCTCAGCACCACAGTCTTTCCGTACTCGCGGTGTCGCTCTTTGCTCCGCCCTCTCTTCATTACCCCAAATGTTACTCTCCTTAACGTCCCGCACTCAGCACCACAGTCTGTCCGTACTCACGGTGTCGCTCTTTGCTCCGCCCTCTCCTCATTACCCCATATGTTACTCTCCTTAACGCCCCGCGCCCAGCACCACAGTCTGTCTGTACTCGCGGTGTCGCTCTTTGCTCCGCCCTCTCTTCATTACCCCAAATGTTACTCTCCTTAACGCCCCGCGCTCAGCACCACAGTCTCTCCGTACTCGCGGTGTCGCTCTTTGCTCCGCCCTCTCCTCATTAGCCCGTATGTTACTCTTCTTAACGCCCCGCGCTCAGCACCACAGTCTGTCCGTACTCGCGGTGTTGCTCTTTGCTCCGCCCTCTCCTCATTAGCCCGTATGTTACTCTTCTTAACGTCCCGCGCTCAGCACCAGTCTGTCCGTACTCGCGGTGTTGCTCTTTGCTCCGCCCTCTCCTCATTAGCCCGTATGTTACTCTTCTTAACGTCCCGCGCTCAGCACCACAGTCTGTCCGTACTGGCGGTGGCTCGTAACTCTCAGGACTACTCCTTCCTGCTGTCCCGGGACTCTGTGCTGATGAAGCTGCGGCAGGCGTATCGCTGTGTGTCGTGGAACCCCTCCCCCGTCTACTGCTGGACAGGTGGGTGTCTACGTGTTTTCCACATCACCGCCATGTTGGCATCAGTCGCACTGTGTGTTGCTGCATGTTGCTCACCTCTTCTACCTCTCCACAGACCCCCTAAATATTGTGGACCCCTCGTGTCATTCTTTGACCGTCTGCGCCAATCACTCCAGTGCGGCGGACCTGATGAGCGGCGTTCTGTGTAAAGCTCGTACGATGTATAACGCAGGCGCCTATCTGCACTGGTACCGGAGATACGGCTGCGAGGACGACCATTTCCAGATGTCCTTTGAGATCCTGAACTCGCTGGTGGATGAATACCGGGGTCTGGGGGTCCCATGAGCAAATGAGAACCGATAACGCAGAGCCGCCATGACTATGACCCTATGTGCCGGCAGGACACCGATCTATAGCATTAATGAAACGGGAGGGACCGCACTGAGCGCACACTTCTCCCGGCTCACTCTACTGATCGGTCACGGTCTGAACACTCCGACCCCAACCGCTCAATACTCGTCCCTGACATATTAAAGGGGTTGTCCAGAGATAGAAACACATATTGTTTAAAAAAATAAATAAAACAGCACCACCCCTGGTTGTGTACGGTATTACAACTTTCAGTGGAACTGAGCTGCAATACCACACACACCCTGTGGCCAGAGATGGTGCTGTTTTGGGAAGAAATTAGCTCTGTGTTTCTTTCGATTTTATAATGACCGCGACCATTTACGTCTTTTTCCAGAAGCAGATTTGCAGTTCAGGATTAAACATCTGGAGCTAAAAATGGTGGAATAAATATCCGACACCTAGAAAGGCGACGAGTCCCGGACTTTCTCGGTCTTTGCAGGTTTAAAGGGAAACTCCGGTGCTCCAACACTCTAGAGTCAGAGGTTGTGATCGTGATGTCATGGCCATGCCCCCCATTCATGTCTATGGGAGGGGGCATGTCGTAAGACACGCCCCCTCCCATAGACATGAATGGGGGTGCGTGGTGTGAAGTCACACCCGCAGGAACCCGACGCAGCGGAACCCCCGCGATCAGACATCTTATCCCCTATCATTTGGAGTGCCCCTTTAACCCCTAAGGACAGAGCACATTTTAGCCTTAGGTCGGAATTTCGGTGGAACTCTGTGTTCTCAAAACACAAAATTCGGCTGAAATTCGAAGCACCGTTGACTTCCATGGGATTCCGCTGCAGAATTCCCCAAAATTAAAGGGGTTATCCAGGGAAAAACTTTTTTTTAAATATCAACTGGCTCCAGAAAGTTAAACAGATAATTACTTCTATTAAAAAATCTTAATCCTTTCAGTACTTATGAGCTTCTGAAGTTAAGGTTGTTCTTTTCTGTCTAAGTGCTCTCTGATGACACATGTCTCGGGAACCGCCCAGTTTAGAAGCAAATCCCCATAGCAAACCACTTCTAAACTGGGTGGTTCCCGAGACACATGTCATCAGAGAGCACTTAGACAGAAAAGAACAACCTTAACTTCAGAAGCTCATAAGTACTGAAAGGATTAAGATTTTTTTTATGGATGTAATTTACAAATCTGTTTAACTTTCTGGAGCCAGTTGATATATATATAAATAAAAGTTTTTCCTGGATAACCCTTTTAAAGACAGGTCTTTAAATTGTGCGGAATGCAGAATTGCTGCGGTGGAAATTCCCCTGTGTGAATGGGACTGTGGAATCCCATTAAAGTCAACGGGCAGTAAATTTCGGCTGGATTTCCGTGTGAACATGGCCTGAAGGGCAACAGGAGTTTCTAGCAGTTGTTTCTTTATGATTTTTACGTTTACATCAAATTTCAGGGCATTTATTTTTTTTTTTTGGGTGGGATTAGACATTATTTTGGGGTAGAAATAAGTTATTGTTTAATTTATATGATTATTATAATTTTTTATGGCGGAATGCACAAGTAATGCTTTAGTTTGTTCAGGGACTCCAATATGTGAATATTTTTATTTAATTTTTATTCAATATTTTTTTATTCAGTAAAAATGATTTATAAAAAAAATTGTGTTTTTTGATCCTTATTAAAATTTTTTGTCATTTTTCTTCTAGTCCTATTAGGTAATGTATGTTATATATCTCATATCAATCTCATATACAGTCATGGCCATAAATGTTGGCAGCCCTGATATTTTTCTATAAAATAAAGTATTTCTCACAGGAAAGGATTGCAGTAACACATGTTTTGCTATATATTCCCTTTGTGTGTATTGGAAATAAACCAAAAAAGGAGGAAAAAAAGCAAATTGGACATAATGTCACCAAACTCCAAAAATGGGCCGGACAAAATTATTGGCACCCTATCAAAATTGTGGATAAATAAGATTGTTTCCAGCATGTGATGTTCCTTTATACTTACCTGGGGCAAGTAACAGGTGTGGGAAATATAAAAATCACACCTGACAGCAGATAAAAAGGAGAGAAGTTCACTTAGTCTTTGCATTGTGTGTCTGTGTGTGCCACACTAAGCATGGACAACAGAAAGAGGAGAAGAGAACTGTCTGAGGACTTGAGAACCAAAATTGTGGAAAAATATCAACAATCTCAAGGTTACAAGTCCATCTCCAGAGATCTAGATTTGTATTTGTCCACAGTGCGCAACATTATCAGGAAGTTTACAACCCATGGAACTGTAGATAATCTCCCTGGGCGTGGACGGAAGAGAAAAACTGATGAAAGGTGTCAGCGCAGGATAGTCCGGATGGTGGATAAGCAGCCCCAAACAAGTTCCAAAGATATTCAAGCTGTCCTGCAGGCTCAGGGAGCATCAGTGTCAGCGCGAACTATCCGTCCACATATAAATTAAATGAAACGCTATGGAGGAGACCCAGGAGGACCCCACTATGGAGGAGACCCAGGAGGACCCCACTATGGAGGAGACCCACGAGGACCCCACTATGGAGGAGACCCGGGAGGACCCCGCTATGGAGGAGACCCAGGAGGACCCCGCTATGGAGGAAACCCAGGAGGACCCCGCTAAGGAGGAGACCCAGGAGGACCCCGCTATGGAGGAGACCCAGGAGGACCCCACTATGGAGGAGACCCAGGAGGACCCCGCTATGGAGGAGACCCAGGAGGACCCTGCTATGGAGGAGACCCAGGAGGACCCCGCTATGGAGGAGACCCGAGAGGACCCCGCTATGGAGGAAACCCAGGAGGACCCCGCTAAGGAGGAGACCCAGGAGGACCCCACTATGGAGGAGACCCAGGAGGACCCCACTATGGAGGAGACCCAGGAGGACCCCACTGCTGACACAGAGACATAAAGTAAGACTACATTTTACCTAAATGAACTTGAGTAACCAAAATCCTTCTGGGAAAACGTCTTGTGGACAGATGAGACCAAGATAGAGCTTTTTGGTAAAGCCCATCATTCTACTGTTTACCGAAAACGGAATGAGGCCTACAAAGAAAAGAACACAGTACCTACAGTGACATATGGGGGAGGTCAGTGATGTTTTGGGTGTTTTGCTGCCTCTGGCACTGGGGGCCTTGAATGTGTACAAGACATCATGAAATCTGAGGATTACCAATGGATTTTGGGTCGCACTGTACAGCCCAGTGTCAGAAAGCTGGGTTTGTGTCCGAGATCTTGGGTCTTCCAGCAGGACAATGACCTCAAACATACGTCAAAAAGCCCCAGAAATGGATGGCAACAAAGCGCTGGAGAGTTCTGAAGTGGCAGCAATGAGTCCAGATCTAAATCCCATTGATCACCTGTGGAGAGAACTTATAATTACTGTTGGGAAAAGGCGCCGTCCAATAAGAGACCTGGAGCAGTTTGTAAAGGAAGAGTGGTCCAACATTCCGGCTGAGAGGTGTAAGAAGCTTATTGATGGTTATAGGAAGAGTGGTCCAACATTCCGGCTGAGAGGTGTAAGAAGCTTATTGATGCTTATAGGAAGAGTGGTCTAACATTCCGGCAGAGAGGTGTAAGAAGCTTATTGATGGTTATAGGAAGAGTGGTCCAACATTCCAGCTGAGAGGTGTAAGAAGCTTATTGATGGTTATGGGAAGAGTGGTCCAACATTCCGGCTGAGAGGTGTAAGAAGCTTATTGATGGTTATAGGAAGACACTGATTTCAGTTATTTTTTCCAGAGGGTGTGCAACCGAATATTAAGTTAAAGGTGCCAATGATTTTGTCCAGACCATTTTTGGAGTTTGGTGACATTATGTCCAATTTGCTTTTTTTCCTCCTTTTTTGGTTTAGTTCCAATACACACAAAGGGAATAAACATGTGTATAGCAAAACCTGTGTTACTGCAATATATATATATATACAGAGGAGAGGAGATCTATATATATATACACAGAGGGAATAAACCTGTGTTACTGCAATCCTTTCCTGTGAGGAATACTTCATTTCAGGGGTGCCAACATTTACGGCCATGACTTTGGACCTTTAGATGCAGCCATTGGCTGCCCGGGCATGCTGGGAGTTGTAGTTTTGCATCAGCTGGAGGTTCACAGTTTGGAGACAATACCCTATAGGTTATACCACTGAACTCTGGACATCCTAGTATTGCAAAACTACAAGTCCCAGCATGCCCGGACAGCCAAAGAGTATTGTAGTACTGCACAGTGTTGAGACTTGGGCTACTTGTGGGGACTGAGCAGGGAATGCTGGGAGATTTCAGCTCCAAAAGGTGCAGAATGATTATGACAAAATTACAAGTGAAGATAAAGCAGCGGCGTCCAATATGATCGTCTTTATTCCACAATAAAATTCCCTGACAGATGAGGAACGTTCATCCCTGTAATACTGGGGTCAGCGCAGCGCCCTCCGGAGGTAGAGGTGGGTATCACATGGCCGTCGGTATGGGGGGGGGGGCTTGTTCTTCACGCTGCTGGTTATGGCGCCCTCCAGAGGTAGAGCGTGGTATCACATGGTTGCCAGTATGGAGGGAGGAGGGGGGCTTGTTCTTCACGCTGCTGGTTATGGCGCCCTCCGGAGGTAGAGCTGGGTATCACATGGTCATCAGTATGGAGGGGGGGTTTGTTCTTCACGCTGCTGGTTATGGCGCCCTCCGGAGGTAGAGCTGGTTATCACATGGTCATCAGTATGGAGGGGGGGTTTGTTCTTCACGCAGCTGGTTATGGCGCCCTCCGGAGGTAGAGGTGGGTATCACATGGCTGTCAGTATGGAGGGGGGCTTGTTCTTCACGCTGCTGGTTATGGCGCCCTCCGGAGGTAGAGGTGGATATCACATGGCGGTCAGTATGGAGGGGGGCTTGTTCTTCACGCTGCTGGTTATGGCGCCCTCCGGAGGTAGAGGTGGATATCACATGGCGGTCAGTATGGAGGGGGGTTTGTTCTTCACGCTGCTGGTTATGGCGCCCTCCGGAGGTAGAGCTGGTTATCACATGGTCATCAGTATGGAGGGGGGTTTGTTCTTCACGCTGCTGGTTATGGCGCCCTCCGGAGGTAGAGGTGGGTATCACATGGCTGTCAGTATGGAGGGGGGCTTGTTCTTCACGCTGCTGGTTATGGTGCCCTCCGGCGGTAGAGGTGGGTATCACATGGCAGTCAGTATGGAGGGGGGCTTGTTCTTCACGCTGCTGGTTATGGCTCCCGCCTTCTTCTTGGTCGGGGGCAGCTGAGTCCGGGTGTAATTGTGCTGCCGGGGTAAAATGGATATAATGTAACCAACGTGTCATTATAGAATACAATCATCATTATCGCTGACATCACTGATGACATCACTAACCTGCCGATCGGTCCTGATTCTGGCGTTGTTGAATGGGAGGGACCCCGGGGCCTCCAGTAACAGATCCTGCTGAAGTTTATCGTAACGTTCCTGGTCGTCTTCACCCTGTGAGATATGATAAGAGGACAACAGTGTCCAAAGGCGCTGAAATACTCTGTGCTGCCCCCCCCACCTGCTGAAATACTCTGTGCTGCCCCCCCCACCTGCTGAAATACTCTGTGCTGCCCCCCCCCCGCCCCTGAAATACTCTGTGCTGCCCCCCCCACCACCACCTGCTGAAATACTCTGTGCTGCCCCCCCACCACCACCTGCTGAAATACTCTGTGCTGCCCCCCCCCCCCACCTGCTGAAATACTCTGTGCTGCCCCCCCCCCCCCCACCTGCTGAAATACTCTGTGCTGCCCCCCCCCCCACCTGCTGAAATACTCTGTGCTGCCCCCACCGGCTGAAATACTCTGTGCTGCCCCCCCACCTGCTGAAATACTCTGTGCTGCCCCCCCCCCCCACCTGCTGAAATACTCTGTGCTGCCCCCCCACCTGCTGAAATACTCTGTGCTGCCCCCACCGGCTGAAATACTCTGTGCTGCCCCCCACCTGCTGAAATACTTTGTGCTGCAGGTGCTTAGGAGAAGGGATGAAAAATACAGGGGGCGCTCTCTGGGGAGGTGTATCCACTGGTGTGAACCCTACACCACACTCATGTGATATAAACCTTGCGCTTGGTTTGGCTGCGCTAGAGAGGGTGGCGGTGTACGGAGTTTGCTGGCTGCTGCACTCTTACCGGTATCAGATCACCCAGAGTGGAGTCTGATATAAAGGCAATGGGAATATAGATAAGAAAAAAACGGTTCGGCGAGGCGCTGCTCAGTGTATGGTTGATAAAAGAGGACTCGAGTAGCACAGGACAATAAAAATGTTATTATTGCATTGGAGACAACGCGTTTCGGCATCCACTGATGCCTTCCTCAGGTCCACTTACAGCTCCCAGTGTTGCTATGTACTATGCGCTGGGTAACAGGAACGGAGTCCTGTATAGTTTCTGTGCCTCTCTTGGTCCGTCAGGGAGCTGTAAGTGGACCTGAGGAAGGCATCAGTGGATTCCGAAACGTGTTGTCCCCAATGCATCAATAAAGTTTTTATTGTCCTGTGCTACTAGAGTCCTCTTTTATCGACCGTACACTGAGCAGCGCCTCGCCGAACCGTTTTTTTCCTATCTGTATTCCCTGTGCTGCAGGTGGGTGCTCCTCCTGGGTTTGTTCACACGGCTTCTTTATTAGGATCAGATTATTGTTCCAATCTTCATTAGGGACTTGAGGACGCAGCCAGTCGTCCTAGAACGTTTTCCTTCTATCCACAGACCCGGATGAGGCTTCTTCTTCTTGTTTTTTTGTGAGGCCAATTGTACTTTGTAATGACGCCTTTCATTTTACCATAAAATGTACGGCGCAACTGAAAAATTATATTTTCAGTAAAATAGATTTTCCTTTATTCTGTGGGTTGGTTTGATTTCAATTATATCCAATTTCTATAGCTATATATATATATATATATATATATATATATATATATATATATATATATATATGTATGAAGTGCTGGTACCAAATATTACATTATTAAAAAAAATGGGAAAAGTAGGAGGTTGATTAGAATTTTTATTTTCTCTATCGGCTCCATTGGGGGACACAGACCGTGGATGTATGCTGCTGTCTCTAGGAGGTGTGACACTATGGTAATAAAAAAAGTCAGCTCCACCCAGCAGGATATACCCGCCTTCAGGCTCTGAGCCAGTTTAAGCTTAGTGTCTGAAGGAGGTGGGGGGGGGGGGGGGGGGGGAGCCAGTTTAAGCTTAGTGTCTGAAGGAGGTGGGGGGGCAGCCAGTTTAAGCTTAGTTTTTTATTCCATTTCTTTTCCGTTTTCAGGTGGGGATTCAGGAACTGCGGTTCACTGTTTCCCCATTGCGAGTAAGGGGGCACAGACATTGCGTATATGCGTTGGTAACCCCCTCTCGCCAACAGTCAGCGGCTGGGTGGTACTTCATGGGTCCGTGTCCCTCTTTTTTTTTTCTCCTTGCCTCGCTCGCGCATAGCAGCCAGGCGTGATGCAGGGACAAAAAGCTGACTGAAGACTTCACTGAAGACTCCATTAGGTAAGTTCTTCTGACTGAGGTAACTACTTTCCCCCTGGAGACCCCCTGTTTTGGCCCACCTTCAATGTATGGGGCTTGATTTTAAAGGGGCTGCACTTAGGCTGGGGGAGCAGCGACACCTGAGGGGGCATATTTTTATAAGGCACCTTACTTTTGGGGGGCATGTGGTATGGAGCTCTTTAATATGTGTGTGTGTTGGTGCAACTACTCAGCGCCTTATATGCGGCTGTCAGCCGCGGCGCTGCTTCGGAACGGGCGCTTTCAGCGCCGGCTTCCTTGTTATGCTTGCAGCACCTTATACGCGGCTGCAAGCTGCGGCGCTGTTACGAGCTGGGCGCTTCAGCGCCGGCTTATTTTCACTTTCGCCGGCAGCCTCTGCCGGCGTTCTGACCGCCCGCTCTGTTCCCCCGAGCGCATATACACCTGACCCCCTGGTGCCCCCTGATGCCCTTTCGGTCCCGGTGGGTTAAGCCGCTCCTCCGGCTTGGGTTTCTTCCCTGACCCAGTATATGGCTGACTTGACCCAAGTCTCCCGTTCGGTGGCTGAGGCCTCCCGGGAAATGGTGTCCGCCTTGAAGGGGTCTTCCCTGCGCAGGATCTCTGAGAGGGCCCGCTCTTCGTCTCCTCGTATTTCACGCTCTCACAAGCGTGCTAGGGGTGCCTCGTCTGACTCTTCCATTGAGTCTTCGGATAGACGTGAACATTCCCCTCGTGGGTCCCGCCCCCCCCCTGTCATCTGGGCACAAACGTCGCTCCTCCAGAGGACGTGCTTGGAGTCGCCGCTCTGCCACGCCAGAGCCGCGTACCCGGTCTGGATCGCCCCCCTCCAGGACTGCCTCTACTCACTCACATTCCCCTGGTGAACTAGTGGACGAGGCTTCCGAACCGGCATCTGACCCAGAGGACCGCTCGGACTCAATTGCTACGGTGAACTCATTGGTGACAGCCATAAGAGACACCTTTCACTTGGAGGACCCAGGATCTTCAGATGTCAATCCAGGAGTATCCTTTCATCGTACTAAGCCAGCACCTCAAAGGTTCAGCTCTCACGCTGACTTTGACGACATTCTGGAATCTGCATGGAAACATCCAGACAAGAGATTCCCGGGAGTCAAGACAATTCAAGAGCGTTATCCATTTGACAAGGACTTTGTCGCTAAGGTGGTTTCCCCTCCCTCAGTGGATCCACCAATCTCCCGGATCTCTAAGGTGACTACACTGCCTCTGGCAGATGCTGCTGCCTTCAAGGATTCCACAGACAAGAAGGTAGAATCTTTAGCGAAGTTCGCTTCGGAAGCAGCTGGCTCTTCTCTTCTTCCCATCTTCGCCTCGACATGGGTCTCCAAGGCCCTGTCGGAGTGGTGACAACAGCTCCATCAAGATATCTTAGCGGGATCCCCTCCAGAGGACCTATCTGCTCTGGCTCTCCAATGCGCCAAGGCTGGGGACTTTCTATGTGCAGCTTCCATGCAGTCAGCCCGTTGTTCTGCTTTTGCTGTGGGTCACCTAGCAGCCCTCCGCCGCTGTATGTGGCTTAAAGCTTGGAATGCGGATGCCGCTTCCAAAAGGTCTCTCACCGAGCTTCCCTTTACGGGCGGCCGTCTTTTTGGCAAGTGCCTTGATGAGATTATCTCTGAGGAAACGGGAGGTAAGAGTTCCTTGTTACCTCAAAATAAGGCTCGCCCTACTTCCCAAAGGAAGTCCTTTTGGACCTCTGGCCCCAGTAAGGGGTCCGGACAGACGCCCTCGCGGGACAAGAAGGCTCCCTCGTTCCAGGCACGCCCGTCTTGGAAGTCGGACTCCAACCGCTCTGGCCGTTTTGCGCCCAAATCGGGCAACCGCAAACCCACTTCTGCATGAAGTGAGGCCTCCACCCGCGGTTTCTTTGCGGGTGTGAGGTCGTCTCTTGTTTTTCCGAGACATCTGGACCTCGCACATTCAGGACTCTTGGGTCAGGGACTTGGTGTCCAACGGTTACCGAATCGAATTCGCCTCCCTTCCGAGAGATCGCTTTTTTCGATCCCGGCCCCCTGGTCTCCTCCCCTGGCGAAGCAATTCCGTGCGGCTCTCCAGTCTCTGCTTCTCCAGGGGGTGATCGTCCCCGGCCCTCCAGGGGAACGTTTTCTGGGTTTCTATTCAAATCTCTTTGTGGTTCCCAAGAAGGACGGTTCTGTACGACCAATCCTAGACCTCAAGCGTCTCAACCGTCATCTTCCTGATGGAATCTCTCCGCTCGGTGGTGGCGTCCCTGGAACAGGGGGAGTTCCTTTCATCGGTGGACATCAAAGATGCCTACCTCCATGTGCCAATATTTCCGGGCCATCATCGGAACCTCCGTTTTGCGGTTCCGGAGGGGCACTTTTAATTTGTGGCCCTCCCCTTCGGTCTAGCCACGGCTCCTCGGGTCTTTACAAAGATCCTTGCGCCAGTGATGGGCCTGCTACGGTCGAAGGGGATCTCGGTAATACCCTATCTGGACGACCTTCTCATCAAGGCTCCAACCAGAGACCAGACTCTGGAGAATCTGGACCTCACTCTCCACACTCTGACTCTCTTCGGGTGGCTGGTCAACTGGGACAAGTCACTCCTACGGCCTACCCAGTCTCTTACCTTTCTGGGGCTTCGATTCGACACCGGAGGTCTTCACGCAGCTCTGCGACCTCTGGGGCGTTCCGGACGTGGACCTCTTCGCGTCCTGGCACAATCGGAAAATCCTTCCGTTTGTGTCCAAGTCCCTGGGCCCTCAGGCTTTGGCCATGGACGCCCTAGTGATTCCTTGGGCGGGGTTTGCCCTACCTTATCTGTTCCCTCCTCTTCCACTCCTTCCCAGGGTGCTGAGGAAGCTCAAGGCAGAGGTTGTCCCCGCCATTCTGGTAGCTCCAGATTGGCCCCGAAGGTCGTGGTACGCCGACGTAGTCAGGCTCCTGGGCGACGCTCCTCTGCGCCTTCCGCTCTGCCCGGATCTACTCTCTCAGGGTCCTCTTTGCCACCCCAATTTACAGTCGCTGCATTTGACGGCGTGGCGGTTGAGACCCTTACTGTTCTTTTCCAGCGGCCCCTGGCTTCTAATCCTCATGTCCGGACCTTCCTGCAAGGAGTGGCGCACGCTGTTCCTCTTTATCTGTCACCCTCTCCTCCTTGGGACTTGAATTTGGTTCTGAGTGCCCTCCAGGGTGCACCCTTTGAGCCCCTTAGAGAGGTGTCTCTCCACCTCCTTTCTTGGAAAGTGGCGTTTCTGGTGGCTATTACCTCTATCTGGGAGGTGTCTGAATTGGCAGCTCTTTCCTGCCGTTCTTCGTTTCTGGTGATCCACCAGGACAAGGTTGTTTTCCGGCCAGACCCTTTCTTTTTACCTAAGGTGGTCTCGGCCTTTCATCTCAATTAGGACCTTGTCCTACCGTCTTTTTGTCCTGCTCCTTCTCATCCTAAGGAGCGCTAACTGCACAAGCTGGACGTAGTTCGGGCCATTCGGTCTTATCTCTCCATCACTTCTTCGTTTCTTAAGTGTGATTCCTTTTTTGTCCTTACGGAAGGTCGTCGCAAGGGACAACCTGCTTCCAAGGCCACCATTTCTCGGTGGATTCGGTCCGCCATTTCGGAAGCCTATCGCTGTAAGGGGAAGATTTCTACTTTCAGGGTTGTGGCTCATTCCACACGTTCTGTTGGGGCATCCTGGGCTCTCCAGAACAGAGCCTCGGCTTCGCAGATTTGCAAGGCGGCTACCTGGTCGTCTTTGCACACTTTCTCGAGGTTTTACCAGGTTCATACTTTCGCATCGGCTGATGCTAGTCTGGGCCGTAAAGTGTTGCAGGCGGTAGTGGATCAGCCGTCTGCATGATTACTTATAGGCCCACCCAAGGGACGGCTTTGGTACATCCCATGGTCTGTGTCCCCGATAGAGAAAAGGAGATTTTTTTAACACTTACCGTAAAATCTCTTTCTCGATGGATCCATTGAGGGACACAGCTCCCGCCCTTTTTGGGTTTTTCCTTTGGTTCTCTGTCCGAGGGTGTGTTCAGTTATGTTTTTTCTTCTGGTTCTTGGACAGTTTGGGGTTTTTCCTTGACCTATTGGTCTCCTCCTATTGCTCTGGAACTTAAACTGACTAGCTCAGAGCCTGAAGGCAGGTATATCCTGCTGGGAGGAGCTGACTTTTTTTTAATTACCATAGTGTCACACCTCCTAGAGACAGCAAAATACACCCACGGTCTGTGTACCCCAATGGATCCTTCGAGAAAGAGATTTTACGGTAAGTGTTATAAAATCTCCTTTTTTTTTTTTGTAAACAAAAAAATATTTGGGGGCTTTTCCACTAACTGGCACCAGCTATACGCCATCTCTGAAGCCCCTGTACACTACGGATATTCTGTCCATCGCGGATGCAGATTCCCCCCAAATGAACATGTTCATTCTTTCAACAGAATCCGCCTGGAAAAGCCGATCACTCAATGGGACTTAAAGGGGTATTCCGGCCTTAGACATTTTTCCCCCTATCCAAACTGGGACCCCCCACGATCTCTGTGCAGCACCCAGCATTCTGTGCTGGGTGTTGCTCCAGAGACGGAGATGTGACATCACACCACGCCCCATCCATTCATGTCTATGGAAGGTGGCATGACGGCTGTCACGCCCCCTCCCATAGACACGAATGGAGGGGCGGGGCATGACGTTCCGTCTCCGGAGCAGCACTCAGCACAGAATGCTGGGTGCTGCATGGTGATCGGGTAATCAGACATCTTTGGATAAGATGTCTAAGGCCAGAATACCCCTTTAACATTCAGCGAGAAATAAGCGACGATTCTGGGTGGCGAGAATTCCTGTGTACGGGGCCTGAGTCTTCTCTGTAGAATAATCAGACTGGTTGCTATGGACGGGATACAATGGTTGTTACTATGCATTCCTACAACCAGGCTTTCAGCTCAGAGCTGGTCCTCGATATGATGACATCACAGGGGATTAATATGACATCACAGATGACATCACAGAGCACTCAGGACTCACCAATGACAGCAGCTTATTCACCGGGATCATGGAGGGTCTCAGGGGACCGGCAAATTTCACAGAATTCTGCACGTCCTCTGGGATGATGAACGATTCATTGTACCAAACCTCGAATTCTATGTAACAGGGAGGAGACGTTATAACGTTATTAACAACATCTGACCAGTAATCCGGCACCGTACTCACCCGACCAGTAATCCGGCACCATAACCACACAACCAGTAATCAGCACCGTACCCACCCAACCAGTAATCAGCACCGTACCCACCCAACCAGTAAACAGCACCGTACCCACCCAACCAGTAATCAGCACCGTACCCACCCAACCAGTAATCAGCACCGTACCTACCCAACCAGTAATCAGCACCGTACCCACCCAACCAGTAAACAGCACCGTACCCACCCAACCAGTAATCAGCACCGTACCCACCCAACCAGTAAACAGCACCGTACCCACCCAACCAGTAAACAGCACCGTACCTACCCAACCAGTAATCAGCACCGTACCCACCCAACCAGTAAACAGCACCGTACCCACCCAACCAGTAAACAGCACCGTACCCACCCAACCAGTAATCAGCACCGTACCCACCCAACCAGTAATCAGCACCGTACCCACCCAACCAGTAATCCGGCACCGCACCCACCCAACCAGTAATCAGCACCGTACCCACCCAACCAGTAATCAGCTCCGTACCCACCCGACCAGTAATCAGCACCGTACTCATCCGACCAGTAATCAGCACTGTACTCACCCAACCAGTAATCAGCACTGTACTCACCCAACCAGTAATCAGCACTGTACTCACCCAACCAGTAATCAGCACCATACCCACCCAACCAGTAATCCGGCACCGCACCCACCCAACCAGTAATCAGCACCATACTCACCCAACCAGTAATCAGCACCGTACCCACCCAACCAGTAATCAGCACCGTACTCACCCAACCAGTAATCAGCACAGTACTCACCCAACCAGTAATCAGCACCGCACTCCCCCAACCCGTAATCAGCACCGTACCCACCCAACCAGTAATCAGCACCGTACTAACCCAACCAGTAATCAGCACCGTACTCACCCAACCAGTAATCCAGCACCGTACCCACCCAACCAGTAATCCAGCACCGTACCCACCCAACCAGTAATCAGCACCGTACCCACCCAACCCGTAATCAGCACCGTACTCACCCAACCAGTAATCAGCACCATACTCCCCCAACCCGTAATCAGCACCGTACCCACCCAACCAGTAATCAGCACCGTACCCACCCAACCAGTAATCAGCACCGTACCCACCCAACCAGTAATCAGCACCGTACTCACCCAACCAGTAATCCGGCACTGCACCCACCCAACCCGTAATCAGCACCATACTCACACAACCAGTAATCAGCAACGTACTAACCTAACCAGTAATCAGCACCGTACTCCCCCAACCCGTAATCAGCACCGTACCCACCCAACCAGTAATCAGCACCATACCCACCGACCAGTAATCCTTTACCATACCCAGTCCAACAATGCAGAGAAGAATAAGACACGGCAACTCACCCATAGGAGTTCTGTAACAAGGATGATTTATCCCGGCACCGGAGCAAAATCAACAATGGTGTAACACACTACAACATGGAGCAGGGGGAGAGTGGCGCAGGTGCAGAGACTGGCAACGTTTCACGTCAAATGACGCTTCTTGGCCGGAAGAAGCGTCATTTGACGTGAAACGTTGCCAGTCTTCGCACCTGCCCCACTCTCCCCCTGCTCCATGTTGTAGCGTGTTACACCATTGTTGATTTTGCTCCGGTGCCAGAATAAATCATCCTTGTTACAAAAGTCCTATTGGTGAGTTGCCGTGTCTCATTCTTCTCTGCATTGTCTAATCAGCACCGCACCCACCCAACCAGTAATCAGCACCGCACCCACCCAACCAGTAATCAGCACCGTACCCACCCAACCAGTAATCAGCACCGTACCCACCCAACCAGTAATCAGCACCGTACCCACCCAACCAGTAATCAGCACTGTACTCACCCAACCAGTAATCCGGCACCGTACCCACCCAACCAGTAATCAGCACCGTACCCACCCAACCCGTAATCAGCACCGTACCCACCCAACCAATAATCAGCACCGTACCCACCCAACCAGTAATCAGCACCGTACCCACCCAACCAATAATCAGCACCGTACCCACCCAACCAGTAATGAGCTCCGTACCCACCCAAGCCGTAATCAGCACCGTACCCACCCAACCAGTAATCAGCACCGCACCCACCCAACCCGTAATCAGCACCGTACCCACCCAACCAGTAATCAACACCGCACCCACCCAACCAGTAATCAGCACCGCACCCACCCAACCAGTAATCAGCACCGTACTCATCCGACCAGTAATCAGCACCGTACCCACCCAACCAGTAATCAGCTCCGTACCCACCCAAGCCGTAATCAGCACCGTACCCACCCAACCAGTAATCAGCACCGCACCCACCCAACCCGTAATCAGCACCGTACCCACCCAACCAGTAATCAACACCGCATCCACCCAACCAGTAATCAGCACCGCACCCACCCAACCAGTAATCAGCACCGTACTCATCCGACCAGTAATCAGCACCGTACCCACCCAACCAGTAATCAGCACCGTACCCACCCAACCAGTAATCAGCTCCGTACCCACCCAACCCGTAATCAGCACCGTACCCACCCAACCAGTAATCAGCACCGCACCCACCCAACCAGTAATCAGCACCGCACCCACCCGACCAGTAATCAGCACCGTACCCACCCAACCAGTAATCAGCACCGTACTCATCCGACCAGTAATCAGCACCGCACCCACCCAACCAGTAATCAGCACCGTACCCACCCAACCGGTAATCTACAAGGGGGGCCTGCTATCTACAGGGGGGGGGGGGGGGCTGCTATCTACAAGGGGGGGCCTGCTGGCTACAAGGGGGGGGGGGCTGCTGGCTACAAGGGGAGGGGCCTGCTGTCTACAAGGGGGGTGGGCCTGCTGGCTACAAGGGGGGTGGGCCTGCTGGCTACAAGGGGGGTGGGCCTGCTGGCTACAAGGGGGGTGGGCCTGCTGGCTACAAGGGGGGTGGGCCTGCTGGCTACAAGGGGGGTGGGCCTGCTGGCTACAAGGGGGGGCCTGCTGGCTACAAGGGGAGGCCTGCTGGCTACAAGGGGAGGCCTGCTGGCTACAGGGGGGGTGGGCCTGCTGTCTACAAGGGGGATGGGCCTGCGGTCTACAAGGGGGGTGGGGCTGCTACTAATATCTGCACCTATCTATACCACCTACTATTAAAGGCAATCTTACAGCTGAGTCACTTGCACTAGCTTCCATTTATAGTAGATAGGTCAGGTGACCCGGTTTCTACCGCTGCTCACCAAGTTAACGTCAGCGCAATCGCTCCAGAGACATCGGTTTTGCCGCCAATTCAAATTCCCTGTTCTGTCCAATGGAGAAGAGAGAAATCTTGGCTCATCCTACAGCAGCCGCCTCAATTGTACACAACAAGGAACCCACATATCATACGGTAAGCAGCGCCAGAAACCGCGTCACCCTGGGGTCAGATTCCCTTTAAAATAAAAATACTCGTAATTGGTATCGGCGAGTACTAGAATTAAAGTATCGGTACTCGTACTCTGTCTTAAAAAAATGGTATCGGGACCCAATCCCTAGTTTAAGGTAATGTAGGATTAGTCTCAGACAAATGTTGTGTCCTTGCCATGCTTTACCCTGCAGCCTTGCTCTATTAACCCTCGGCTATAAGCCTTGATTCCCATAGCTTCCCTGTACTGTGTATTAACTTTACCTGGCCCCTCTGCAGAGGCTCAAGCTGCTATTCAGTTCCTCCCCCCTGTGCTTTACACTGCAGCTCTGCTTGTTCAGACAAATGTACAAACACAAGCTCAGCAGGTCGGTACATGGAAAGATGATTACATTACATTAAAGGGGTACTCCACTGGAAAACATTTTTTTTATTTATTAATTTTTTTAATCAACTGGGGCCAGAAAGTTAAACAGATTTGTAAATTACTTCTATTAAGAAATCTTAATCCTTTCAGTACTTATCAGTCCATGTCAGGAACTGTCCAGAGAAGGAGAGGTTTGCTATGGGGATTTGCTTCTACTCTGGACAGTTCCTCAAATGGACAGAGGTGTCAGCAGAGAGCACTGTGGTCAGACAGAAAGGAAATTCAAAAAGAAAAGAACTTCCTGTGAAGCATACCGCAGCTGATAAGTACTGGAAGGATTAATATTTTTAAATAGAAGTAATTTACAAATCTGTTTCACTTTTTGGCACCAGTTGATTTAGATATTTTTTTTTTTCCAGTGGAGTACTCCGGTGGAAAACTTTTTTTTTTTTTTTTTTTTTAAATCAACAGGTGCCAGAAAGATAAACAGATTTGTAAATTACTTCTATTAAAAAATCTTAATCCTTCCAGTACTTAATAGCTGATGAATACTACAGAGGAAATTCTTTTCTTTTTGGAACACAGAGCTCTCTGCTGACATCATGACCACAATGCTCTCTGCTGACATCTCTGTCCATTTTAAGAACTGTCCAGAGTAAGAGAAAATCCCCATAGGAAACATATGCTGCTCTGGACAGTTCCTAAAATGGACAGAGGTGTCAGCAGAGAGCACTGTGCTCCAAAAAGAAAATAATTTCCTCTGTAGTATTCAGCAGCTAATAAATACTGGATTTTTTAATAGAAGTGATTTACAAATCTGTATAACTTTCTGGCACCAGTTGATTTAAAAAGAAAAAGAAAAAGTTTTCCACTGGAGTACCCCTTTATGGACTGAAGAGGATGAGAGGAGGGGCATAAAAAGGAGGAGCTTTAATAAAGGCCAGAGCCTTTTCAAGGGTCCAATCCTATATGAAATAAGTCCCTATAGAACAGGGGTCTCCAAACTGTGGACCTCCGGCTGTTGCAAAACTAGAACTCCCAGAATGCCAGGACAGCCATTGGCTGTCCGGGCACGCTGGGGAGTTGTAGTTTAGCAACAGCTGGAGATCCACAGTTTGGAGATGAATGCTATAGTGCAACTTCCAGATATGTTCTAGCAGTGACCTGATGTGGGCGCTATAGACAAATCCTCCCTAATGTCAGTCAATATCCCTGCAGTAAGAATACTGAGGGTACGCAGCTCACCTGCGATCAGCCGCTGCCGGCACTGATCCACCAGCTTCTGGCAGTACTGCACCTCCGCCTTCACATCCTGCAGCTCATCGTAGTCGGCCCGGTACTGCTTCTTCAGGTCCTTGAGTCTGCAGATCAGCGTGAACTCCTCCTCATCAATGATAACCTGTCCCTCCTCACTGATGTATTCACCTGGGGGAGGCAGAGATATCAGTAATAACACTGACCACACGGGGGCGCTACAATATCCTATAATACAGGATATAACTCAGGATCAGTACAGGATAAGTAATGTAATGTATGTACACAGTGACCTCACCAGCAGAATAGTGAGTACAGCTCTGGTGTATAATACAGGAGATAACTCAGGATCAGTACAGGATAAGTAATGTAATGTATGTACACAGTGACCTCACCAGCAGAATAGTGAGTACAGCTCTGGAGTATAATATAGGATATAACTCAGGATCAGTACAGGATAAGTAATGTAATGTATGTACACAGTGACCTCACCAGCAGAATAGTGAGTACAGCTCTGGAGTATAACACAGGATATAACTGAGGATCAGTACAGGATAAGTAATGTAATGTATGTACACAGTGACCCAACCAGCAGAATAGTGAGTGCAGCTCTGGTGTATAATACAGGATATAACTCAGGATCAGTAATGTAATGTATATACACAGTGATCTCACCAGCAGAATAGTGAGTACAGCTCTGGAGTATAATACAGGATATAACTCAGGATCAGTAAAGGTTATCTGCTCCACTAATTGATCCTGAATGTCTCTGGATTTCTTTACATTCTCCCTTTACTATTGATAGGATTATAATAGTTGTTGTGCTGGAACTTGTAGTACTACACAGGTTTGGTGATTACCTTGCTTCTCCCGCTCCAGTTTGGCCAGGTTGAGGCTCCGGGTTGTGGTATCGATCTCCTCTTTGATGAGGTTGATCCTCTGGGTGATGTCCTTCAGCCTCCTCCTCTGCTCAGACAAGGTGGATTTATTCTCCTTGAAGATTCGGTTCAGTTCGCTGCCTCTTTCTGCTTTAAACTCCTCGAAGGCTGAAGCTTTTGGGGGAGGAGTCCTAAGGGGGAAACGGCAGAGATGCAAACTAAGCCTCTGGGGTGACCGACTAGCGCACACCCCAAATCTAACCTGGAACTACAACTGCGGCGGACTACAACTCTCATCCATGTCACAGACTACAACTCTCATCCATGTCACAGACTACAACTCTCATCCATATCACAGACTACGACTCTCATCCATATCACAGACTACGACTCTCATCCATATCACAGACTACGACTCTCATCCATATCACAGACTACAACTCTCATCCATATCACAGACTACGACTCTCATCCATATCACAGACTACGACTCTCATCCATATCACAGACTACGACTCTCATCCATATCACAGACTACGACTCTCATCCATACCACAGACTACAACTCTCATCCATATCACAGACTACAACTCTCATCCATACCGCAGACTACGACTCTCATCCATATCACAGACTACGACTCTCATCCATATCACAGACTACGACTCTCATCCATACCGCAGACTACGACTCTCATCCATACCACAGACTACGACTCTCATCCATATCACAGACTACGACTCTCATCCATCCCACAGACTACGACTCTCATCCATACCACAGACTACGACTCTCATCCATATCACAGACTACGACTCTCACCCATACCACAGACTACGACTCTCACCCATATCACAGACTACGACTCTCATCCATACCACAGACTACGACTCTCATCCATACCACAGACTACGACTCTCATCCATATCACAGACTACGACTCTCATCCATATCACAGACTACGACTCTCATCCATACCACAGACTACGACTCTCATCCATACCACAGACTACGACTCTCATCCATATTACAGACTACGACTCTCATCCATACCACAGACTACGACTCTCATCCATACCACAGACTACAACTCTCATCCATCCTACAGACTACAACTCTCATCCATACCACAGACTACAACTCTCATCCATCCCACAGACTACAACTCTCATCCATCCCAGACTACAACTCTCATCCATCCCACAGACTACAACTCTCATCCATCCCACAGACTACAACTCTCATCCGCACTAGACTGCGACTCTCATCCGCACCACAGACTACGACTCTCATCCATACCACAGACTACGACTCTCATCCATATCACAGACTACGACTCTCATCCATATCACAGACTACGACTCTCATCCATACCACAGACTACGACTCTCATCCATATCACAGACTACAACTCTCATCCATACCACAGACCGCGACTCTCATCCATACCACAGACCACGACTCTCATCCATACCACAGACTACGACTCTCATCCATACCACAGACTACGACTCTCATCCATATCACAGACTACAACTCTCATCCATATCACAGACTACAACTCTCATCCATATCACAGACTACAACTCTCATCCATATCACAGACTACAACTCTCATCCATACCACAGACTACGACTCTCATCCATACCATAGACTACGACTCTCATCCATCCCACAGACTACAACTCTCATCCATCCCACAGACTACAACTCTCATCCATACCACAGACTACAACTCTCATCCATACCACAGACTACAACTCTCATCCATACCACAGACTACAACTCTCATCCATCCCACAGACTACAACTCTCATCCATCCCACAGACTACAACTCTCATCCAAACCACAGACTACAACTCTCATTCATACCACAGACTACAACTCTCATCCATCCCACAGACTACAACTCTCATCCATCCCACAGACTACAACTCTCATCCGCACTACAGACTGCGACTCTCATCCGCACCACAGACTACGACTCTCATCCATACCACAGACTACGACTCTCATCCATATCACAGACTACGACTCTCATCCATACCACAGACTACGACTCTCATCCATATCACAGACTACAACTCTCATCCATACCACAGACCACGACTCTCATCCATCCCACAGACTACGACTCTCATCCATACCACAGACTACGACTCTCATCAATATCACAGACTACAACTCTCATCCATACCACAGACTACGACTCTCATCCATACCACAGACTACGACTCTCATCCATATCACAGACTACAACTCTCATCCATCCCACAGACTACGACTCTCATCCGTACCACAGACCGCGACTCTCATCCATACCACAGACTACGACTCTCATCCATACCACAGACTACAACTCTCATCCATATCACAGACTACAACTCTCATCCATATCACAGACTGCGACTCTTATCCATACCACAAACTACGACTCTCATCCATCCCACAGACTACAACTCTCATACATATCACAGACTACAACTCTCATCCATATCAGACTACAACTCTCATCCATCCCACAGACTACAACTCTCATCCATACCACAGACTACAACTCTCATCCATATCACAGACTACAACTCTCATCCATATCACAGACTACAACTCTCATCCATACCACAGACTACAACTCTCATCCATACCACAGACTACGACTCTCATCCATACCACAGACTACAACTCTCATCCATACCACAGACTACGACTCTCATCCATATCACAGACTACGACTCTCATCCATACCACAGACTGCGACTCTCACCCGTACCACAGACTACGACTCATCCGTACCACAGACTACGACTCTCATCCATACCAAAGACTACGACTCTCATCCATACCAAAGACTACGACTCTCATCCGCACCACAGACTACGACTCTCATCCATACCACAGACTACGACTCTCATCCATACCACAGACTACAACTCTCATCCATACCACAGACTACGACTCTCATCCGCACCACAGACTACGACTCTCATCCATACCACAGACTACGACTCTCATCCATACCACAGACTACAACTCTCATCCATATCACAGACTACGACTCTCATCCATATCACAGACTACGACTCTCATCCATACCACAGACTACGACTCTCATCCATATCACAGACTACAACTCTCATCCATACCACAGACTACAACTCTCCCACAGACTACAACTCTCATCCATCCCACAGACTACAACTCTCATCCATACCACAGACTACGACTCTCATCCATACCACAGACTACGACTCTCATCCATCCCACAGACTACGACTCTCATCCGCACCAGACTACGACTCTCATCCATACCACAGACTACGACTCTCATCCATATCACAGACTACGACTCTCACCCGGGGCGGCTCGTCTCCCCTCTCGCTGCCGGTTCTGCTCGCTGGGTGTCCAGAGTTGCGCTTTCTTGCTGCTCCTTGATCGCCGACTCCTTCACGTCCAGCTCCCGGGTGGACATGGACATCATGGTTTTGGATGGCGAGACGGCTTCTAGATCCTTCCCGGGGGCGGGGCTTGCTGCGCCTTCTCTGCGACTCGTGGGACTAAAAGTATCAGAGCGGAATCTGATCATTCATCTACCCCGCATGTGATGTCATCCTTCTGGGGTGTATGGCCCTTTAATGTTATGCAACTTTCTAATTTAATTTCATCTCGTTTACTGAAAAGCTTTTCGTCTCTCTCACAACAAAGAGTTTGTTACAATGTCAAGGCCAGTGTTTCCCAAACAGGGTGCCTCCAGCTGTTGCAAAACTACAACTCCCAACTGGAGGTTTACAGTTTGGAGACCTCTGACCTATAGGTTATACCACTGACTGCTGGACATCCTAATTTTGCAGAACTACAACTCTCAGCATGCCCAGACAACCCTTCCCTATCCCAGCATGCCCAGACAACCCTTGGCTATCCAGGGGTCTCCAAACTGTGGACCTCCAGCTGTTGCAAAACTGCAACTCCCAGCATGCCCGGACAGCCGCTGGCTGTCCGGGCATGCTGGGGAGTTGTAGTTTTGCAACAGCTGCAGGTCCACAGTTTGGAGACCACTGTCCTAATGGTTTTACCACTGATCACTGGACATTCTGATGTAGGCATTGGCTGTCTGGGCATGCTTGGAGTTGTAGTTTTGCAACAGCTGCAGGTCCACAGTTTGGAGACCACTGTCCTAATGGTTTTACCACTGATCACTGGACATTCTGATGTAGGCATTGGCTGTCTGGGCATGCTTGGAGTTGTAGTTTTGCAACATCGGAATGTCCAGCAGTCAGTGGTATAAACTATAGGTCAGTGGTCTCAAACTGTGGACCTACAAAACTACAACTCCCAGCATGCCCAGACAGCCAATGCCTATCCAGGCATGCTGGGAGTTGTAGTTTTTTTTAACACCTGGAGGTAACCTTGTTGGAAGACACAGGTCTAGACGACCCCCTTATACCACAGGGATAGGTGGGAGTTTACAGCCGCTCACCTGGACGGATCCTTAGATTTCCGGCCTTTGTTTTTTCTCTCAGACAGCGAACGGGTCGACTTGGAAGAAAATGGCGCCACTCCGATGCCGAAACTGCTGCCATCCACCTCCCCGACCAGCTGCCCGTCTGCGTCCAACACACCGGCCTGAAAAAGACAGTGGGTTAGAAGGATCCAAATAGTGTCCTCCCACAATCCTCTGCTCTGGGGATGTATATAGAGCCGTGTTCATACTGAGCTTCCTGGTTCAGGAAAGGAATAACATAGCTGCAGTGAAGACTGACACCGGAAGTGGGGAATGTAACGCTACCCAGACATATCAGCCTTTCTTAATCTGAAGAAAGCTGAATTACTGAAACAATGGCGAATTGCGCCAGGGGGTTAGAGGGCGACATCACTGACGTCTGGTATATACACAGGCCCAGGGGGGATTTATAAGGGGGGGATTTACGCAAATGAAAACTTTTTTTTTATTTCTAAAGCGTTTTCCCCGAAACAGCTAAAGTTTTGCATCTGCTTTACCCTTTAGGCGCCAGGGATGAATATAACAATGGGGCTATCCGGCTTGCACAGTGACTAATCTATCTGAGCTGATACTGTACATTTATTTTTGGACATCTCCGGCACCGCTCACTGTCGTCTTATCGAATCGGCGCTTACCTTCTGTGCGGCGGTGACGGTGGTGTAATCGTTCTTATCGATCAGCGTGTATTTCTCCCTCAGCCGAGCCTCCACCTCCTGCTCCTGCCGACTAAAACACAGAGACCATGTTACCTTGTACACCCAGATTTTTATTAATTTATTTTTAGCCCCTTAAAGGGGTACTCCGCCCCTAGAAATCTTATCCGCAATCTGAAGGACAGGGGAAATTATGTCTTTGTAAGGGGGTTGTGACACTCTCTTCCTGGAGAGAGCCAGGGCCCCCTACAGGAGATTGTGGTGGGCTAAACCCCCCCCCCCCGGACCCCTGCAATCCTTTGTATAGGGGATATGTTTTTTCAGTGTGATACTTTGCCTTTAAAGGGGTTATCCAGGAAAAAACTTTTTTTTATAAACTGGCTCCAGAAAGTCAAACAGATCTGTAAATTACTTCTATTAAAAAATCTTAATCCTTTCAGTACTTATGAACTTCTGAAGTTGAGTTGTTTTTTTTCTGTCTAAGTGCTCTCTGATGACACGTGTCTCGGGAACCGCCCAGTTTAGAAGCAAATCCCCATAGCAAACCTCTTCTAAACTGGGCGTTTCCTGAGACCAGTGTCATCAGAGAGCACTTAGACAGAAAAGAACAACTCAACTTCAGAAGCTCATAAGTACCGAAAGGATTTACAAATCTGTTTAACTTTCTGGAGCCAGTTGATATATAAAAAAAAGTTTTTTCCTGGAATACCCCTTTAAGTAGCCAAATAGCAGTGTCTTGTATTATCAGAGAACTCCTTGCCATGCTTTACACTATAGGAGTTTTAGGGTAGGGTCACACATACCGCATTCGAGCCCTGTGTGCAGTAACGTCTTAAAGCTAGAGCGCACGTTGGTGTGCAGCTGCAGCATGAAATACGCTGCGGATGCGTTATGAGAGACCCTACGCATTCCTATTTTTTCCCTTAGGTTCCTGCTGGGTCCCAGCCCCATACTTTACACTGCAGCTTTGCTTGTTTAGATTGGCTCCATTGAATAATCCCAAGCTCAGCAGGAGGTCAGTACATGGAGAGACTATTATATTTCAGTAAGGACACAAGATTATATACTACAGGGAGAAGGGATTATCAGGGAACAGCAGCACAAAGACTGGAGGAGGAGCCTAAAGGGTAGGAGGAGCCTGGAGAACGGCATTAGCAGACACTTACTTCAATATAGTCCGGAATTGGGAGAAAACTTCCTGGATTTGTCGGAGGTTTATGATCTGTGAATAATGGAGACAGGAGAGGAGATCAGGGTTAATGCAGCAGTGGGGAAACGGCAGGGGGCAGCAGAGGGTACAGGTGCAACTGGGCCCCTACTGCTACAGGGGCCCCGGAAGAGGAAGATTTAAAGGGGTACTCTGCCCCAAAGGATGGGGGATAAGATGTCTGATTATGGGGGTCCTGCCGTTGGGGAACTTCGCTCCGTGCCAAATGACTGGCGATGCGGGGCGGTAGCTCGTGACGTCACAGCCATGCCCCCTCAATGCAAGTCTATGGGAAGGGGCGTGGCTGCTGTTACGCCCCCTCCCATAGACTTGCATTGAGGGTGTGTGGGCGAGAAGTCCCAAGCAGGGCGCGGCCTTGAAGTCACGAGCCTCCGGTGCTGCACCCGACGCTCTAAACAAGCGATCAGACATCTTATCCCCTATCCAAAGGACAGGGGATAAGAGGTCTAGGGGTGGAGTACTCCTTTAATTCTGCACAATGTGTACACAACATCCGCTAGAGCAGTGGTCTTCAACCTGTGGATCTCCAGATGTTGCAAAGCTACAACCCCCAGCATACCCGAACAGCCAACGGCTGTCCGGGCATGCTGGTAGTTGTAGTCTTGCAACATCTGGAGGTCTGCAGGTTTAAGACCACTGCGCTAGAGGAATATAATATATATTCACCCGACGCTCTAAAGCGATCAGACAGATGAGATGATCAGATAAGATGTCTAGAGGCGGAGTACCCCTTTAATTCTGCACAATATGGACACAACAGCTAGAGGAATATATATGTGTGTGTGTGTGTGTATATATATATGTATCGGATACTCACTTCTATCTCATCCAGAGCGCCGTCCAGATACCGGCGCACCTGAGAGCTGATCTCCGCCATCTGGCTGTCACTGAACGGTTCATAGCTGGCCGGGGGGCGTTTGCTCTGAAAATATCAATAACAGAACCCTGAATATTTGGCTGCTGTGTAATCAAGTAATACGGGTGTCATAACGCACAAGGATCGCCCGTCGGGTCACAGAGCTCTGCATCACTCACTATGTCCATACACTCCACTCGTACCCAGAGCTGCATTCACAATTCTCCATTCGTACCCAGAGCTGCATTCACAATTCTCCACTCGTACCCAGAGCTGCATTCACAATTCTCCATTCGTACCCAGAGCTGCATTCACAATTCTCCATTCGTACCCAGAGCTGCATTCACAATTCTCCATTCGTACCCAGAGCTGCATTCACAATTCTCCACTCGTATCCAGAGCTGCATTCACAATTCTCCACTCGTACCCAGAGCTGCATTCACAATTCTCCACTCGTACCCAGAGCTGCATTCACAATTCTCCACTAGTACCCAGAGCTGCATTCACAATTCTCCACTCGTACCCAGAGCTGCATTCACAATTCTCCACTCATACCCAGAGCTGCATTCACAATTCTCCACTCGTACCCAGAGCTGCATTCACAATTCTCCATTCGTACCCAGAGCTGCATTCACAATTCTCCACTCGTACCCAGAGCTGCATTCACAATTCTCCACTCGTATCCAGAGCTGCATTCACAATTCTCCACTAGTACCCAGAGCTGCATTCACAATTTTCCACTCGTATCCAGAGCTGCATTCACAATTCTCCACTCGTACCCAGAGCTGCATTCACAATTCTCCACTAGTACCCAGAGCTGCATTCACAATTCTCCACTCGTACCCAGAGCTGCATTCACAATTCTCCACTCATACCCAGAGCTGCATTCACAATTCTCCACTCGTACCCAGAGCTGCATTCACAATTCTCCATTCGTACCCAGAGCTGCATTCACAATTCTCCACTCGTACCCAGAGCTGCTTCACAATTCTCCATTCGTACCCAGAGCAGCATTCACAGTTCTCCATTCGTACCCAGAGCTGCATTCACAATTCTCCACTGGTATCCAGAGCTGCATTCACAATTCTCCACTCGTACCCAGAGCTGCATTCTCAATTCTCCACTGGTATCCAGAGCTGCATTCACAATTCTCCACTCGTACCCAGAGCTGCATTCTCAATTCTCCACTCGTATCCAGAGCTGCATTCACAATTCTCCACTCGTACCCAGAGGTGCATTTACAATTCTCCACTCGTACCCAGAGCTGCATTCACAATTCTCCACTCGTACCCAGAGCTGCATTCACAATTCTCCACTCGTACCCAGAGCTGCATTCACAATTCTCCACTAGTACCCAGAGCTGCATTCACAATTCTCCATTCGTACCCAGAGCTGCATTCACAATTCTCCATTCGTACCCAGAGCTGCATTCACAATTCTCCACTCGTACCCAGAGCTGCTTCACAATTCTCCATTCGTACCCAGAGCAGCATTCACAGTTCTCCATTCGTACCCAGAGCTGCATTCTCAATTCTCCACTGGTATCCAGAGCTGCATTCACAATTCTCCACTCGTACCCAGAGCTGCATTCTCAATTCTCCACTCGTATCCAGAGCTGCATTCACAATTCTCCACTCGTACCCAGAGGTGCATTTACAATTCTCCACTCGTACCCAGAGCTGCATTCACAATTCTCCACTCGTACCCAGAGCTGCATTCACAATTCTCCACTCGTATCCAGAGCTGCATTCACAATTCTCCACTAGTACCCAGAGCTGCATTCACAATTCTCCATTCGTACCCAGAGCTGCATTCACAATTCTCCACTCGTACCCAGAGCTGCTTCACAATTCTCCATTCGTACCCAGAGCAGCATTCACAGTTCTCCATTCGTACCCAGAGCTGCATTCACAATTCTCCACTCGTACCCAGAGCTGCATTCTCAATTCTCCACTCGTATCCAGAGCTGCATTCACAATTCTCCACTCGTACCCAGAGCTGCATTCACAATTCTCCACTCGTACCCAGAGCTGCATTCACAATTCTCCACTCGTAGCCAGAGCTGCATTCACAATTCTCCACTCGTACCCAGAGCTGCATTCACAATTCTCCACTAGTACCCAGAGCTGCATTCACAATTCTCCACTCGTACCCAG
Source organism: Hyla sarda (assembly GCF_029499605.1). Lineage (NCBI taxonomy): Eukaryota > Metazoa > Chordata > Amphibia > Anura > Hylidae > Hyla > Hyla sarda. The sequence goes on along the minus strand of NC_079193.1, from coordinate 5,272,095 downwards.
AGCTGCATTCACAATTCTCCACTCATACCCAGAGCTGCATTCACAATTCTCCACTCGTACCCAGAGCTGCATTCACAATTCTCCATTCGTACCCAGAGCTGCATTCACAATTCTCCACTCGTACCCAGAGCTGCATTCACAATTCTCCACTCGTACCCAGAGCTGCATTCACAATTCTCCACTAGTACCCAGAGCTGCATTCACAATTTTCCACTCGTATCCAGAGCTGCATTCACAATTCTCCACTCGTACCCAGAGCTGCATTCACAATTCTCCACTAGTACCCAGAGCTGCATTCACAATTCTCCACTCGTACCCAGAGCTGCATTCACAATTCTCCACTCATACCCAGAGCTGCATTCACAATTCTCCACTCGTACCCAGAGCTGCATTCACAATTCTCCATTCGTACCCAGAGCTGCATTCACAATTCTCCACTCGTACCCAGAGCTGCTTCACAATTCTCCATTCGTACCCAGAGCAGCATTCACAGTTCTCCATTCGTACCCAGAGCTGCATTCACAATTCTCCATTCGTACCCAGAGCTGCATTCTCAATTCTCCACTGGTATCCAGAGCTGCATTCACAATTCTCCACTCGTACCCAGAGCTGCATTCTCAATTCTCCACTCGTATCCAGAGCTGCATTCACAATTCTCCACTCGTACCCAGAGGTGCATTTACAATTCTCCACTCGTACCCAGAGCTGCATTCACAATTCTCCACTCGTACCCAGAGCTGCATTCACAATTCTCCACTCGTACCCAGAGCTGCATTCACAATTCTCCACTAGTACCCAGAGCTGCATTCACAATTCTCCATTCGTACCCAGAGCTGCATTCACAATTCTCCATTCGTACCCAGAGCTGCATTCACAATACTCCACTCGTACCCAGAGCTGCTTCACAATTCTCCATTCGTACCCAGAGCAGCATTCACAGTTCTCCATTCGTACCCAGAGCTGCATTCTCAATTCTCCACTGGTATCCAGAGCTGCATTCACAATTCTCCATTCGTACCCAGAGCAGCATTCACAGTTCTCCATTCGTACCCAGAGCTGCATTCTCAATTCTCCACTGGTATCCAGAGCTGCATTCACAATTCTCCACTCGTACCCAGAGCTGCATTCACAATTCTCCACTAGTACCCAGAGCTGCATTCACAATTCTCCATTCGTACCCAGAGCTGCATTCACAATTCTCCCCTCGTACCCAGAGGTGCATTTACAATTCTCCACTCGTACCCAGAGCTGCATTCACAATTCTCCACTCGTACCCAGAGCTGCATTCACAATTCTCCACTCGTATCCAGAGCTGCATTCACAATTCTCCACTAGTACCCAGAGCTGCATTCACAATTCTCCATTCGTACCCAGAGCTGCATTCACAATTCTCCACTCGTACCCAGAGCTGCTTCACAATTCTCCATTCGTACCCAGAGCAGCATTCACAGTTCTCCATTCGTACCCAGAGCTGCATTCACAATTCTCCATTCGTACCCAGAGCTGCATTCTCAATTCTCCACTGGTATCCAGAGCTGCATTCACAATTCTCCACTCGTACCCAGAGCTGCATTCTCAATTCTCCACTCGTATCCAGAGCTGCATTCACAATTCTCCACTCGTACCCAGAGCTGCATTCACAATTCTCCACTCGTACCCAGAGCTGCATTCACAATTCTCCACTCGTAGCCAGAGCTGCATTCACAATTCTCCACTCATACCCAGAGCTGCATTCACAATTCTCCATTCGTACCCAGAGCTGCATTCACAATTCTCCACTCATACCCAGAGCTGCATTCACAATTCTCCATTCGTACCCAGAGCTGCATTCACAATTCTCCATTCGTACCCAGAGCTGCATTCACAATTCTCCACTCGTATCCAGAGCTGCATTCACAATTCTCCACTTGTACCCAGAGCTGCATTCACAATTCTCCACTCGTACCCAGAGCTGCATTCACAATTCTCCACTCATACCCAGAGTCAGAGCTGCATTCACAATTCTCCACTCGTACCCAGAGCTGCATATACAATTCTCCACTCGTACCCAGAGCTGCATTCACAATTCTCCACTTGTACCCAGAGCTGCATTCACAATTCTCCACTCGTACCCAGAGCTGCATTCACAATTCTCCACTCGTACCCAGAGCTGTATTCACAATTCTCCACTCATACCCAGAGCTGCATTTACAATTCTCCATTCATACCCAAAGCTGCATTCACAATTCTCCATTCATATCCAAAGCTGCATTTACAATTCTCCATTCGTACCCTGAGCTGCAGTCAGAATTCTCCATTCGTACCCAGTGCTGCATTCACAATTATCCATTCGTACCCAGAGCTGCATTCACAATTCTCCACTCGTACCCAGAGCTGCATTCACAATTCTCCACTCGTACCCAGAGCTGCATTCACAATTCTCCACTCGTAGCCAGAGCTGCATTCACAATTCTCCACTCGTACCCAGAGCTGCTTCACAATTCTCCACTCGTACCCAGAGCTGCGTTCACAATTCTCCACTCGTACCCAGAGCTGGATTCACAATTCTCCATTCGTACCCAGAGCTGCATCCACAATTCTCCACTCGTACCCAGAGCTGCATTCACAATTCTCCACTCGTACCCAGAGCTGCATTCACAATTCTCCACTAGTACCCAGAGCTGCATTCACAATTCTCCACTCGTACCCAGAGCTGCATTCACAATTCTCCACTCGTACCCAGAGCTGCATTCACAATTCTCCACTCGTACCCAGAGCTGCATTCACAATTCTCCACTCGTACCCAGAGCTGCATTCACAATTCTCCACTCATACCCAGAGTCAGAGCTGCATTCACAATTCTCCACTCGTACCCAGAGCTGCATTCACAATTCTCCATTCATACCCAGAGCTGCATTTACAATTCTCCATTCATACCCAAAGCTGCATTCACAATTCTCCATTCATACCCAAAGCTGCATTCACAATTCTCCATTCATACCCAAAGCTGCATTCACAATTCTCCATTCATACCCAAAGCTGCATTTACAATTCTCCACTCGTACCCAGAGCTGCATTCTCAATTCTCCATTCGTACCCAGAGCTGCATTCACAATTCTCCATTCGTACCCAGAGCTGCATTCACAATTCTCCACTCGTACCCAGAGCTGCATTCACAATTCTCCACTCGTAGCCAGAGCTGCATTCACAATTCTCCACTCATACCCAGAGCTGCATTTACAATTCTCCATTCATACCCAAAGCTGCATTCACAATTCTCCATTCATACCCAAAGCTGCATTTACAATTCTCCATTCGTACCCTGAGCTGCAGTCAGAATTCTCCATTCGTACCCAGTGCTGCATTCACAATTCTCCATTCGTACCCAGAGCTGCATTCACAATTCCCCACTCATACCCAGAGCTGCATTCACAATTCTCCACTCGTACCCAGAGCTGCATTCACAATTCTCCACTCATACCCAGAGTCAGAGCTGCATTCACAATTCTCCACTCGTACCCAGAGCTGCATTCTCAATTCTCCATTCGTACCCAGAGCTGCATTCACAATTCTCCATTTGTACCCAGAGCTGCATTCACAATTCTCCACTCGTACCCAGAGCTGCATTCACAATTCTCCACTCGTACCAAGAGCTGCATTCACAATTCTCCACTCGTACCCAGAGCTGTATTCACAATTCTCCACTCATACCCAGAGCTGCATTTACAATTCTCCATTCATACCAAAAGCTGCTTTCACAATTCTCCATTCATACCCAAAGCTGCATTTACAATTCTCCATTCGTACCCTGAGCTGCAGTCAGAATTCTCCATTCGTACCCAGAGCTGCATTCACAATTCTCCATTCGTACCCAGAGCTGCATCCACAATTCTCCACTCGTACCCAGAGCTGCATTCACAATTCTCCACTCGTAGCCAGAGCTGCATTCACAATTCTCCACTCATACCCAGAGCTGCATTCACAATTCTCCACTCGTACCCAGAGCTGCATTCACAATTCTCCACTCGTACCCAGAGCTGCATTCACAATTCTCCATTCATACCCAGAGCTGCATTCACAATTCTCCACTCGTAGCCAGAGCTGCATTCACAATTCTCCACTCGTACCCAGAGCTGCGTTCACAATTCTCCACTCGTACCCAGAGCTGGATTCACAATTCTCCATTCGTACCCAGAGCTGCATCCACAATTCTCCACTCGTACCCAGAGCTGCATTCACAATTCTCCACTCGTACCCAGAGCTGCATTCACAATTCTCCACTAGTACCCAGAGCTGCATTCACAATTCTCCACTCGTACCCAGAGCTGCATTCACATTTCTCCACTCGTACCCAGAGCTGCATTCACAATTCTCCACTCGTACCCAGAGCTGCATTCACAATTCTCCACTCATACCCAGAGTCAGAGCTGCATTCACAATTCTCCACTCGTACCCAGAGCTGCATTCACAATTCTCCATTCATACCCAGAGCTGCATTTACAATTCTCCATTCATACCCAAAGCTGCATTCACAATTCTCCATTCATACCCAAAGCTGCATTCACAATTCTCCATTCATACCCAAAGCTGCATTCACAATTCTCCATTCATACCCAAAGCTGCATTTACAATTCTCCACTCGTACCCAGAGCTGCATTCTCAATTCTCCATTCGTACCCAGAGCTGCATTCACAATTCTCCATTCGTACCCAGAGCTGCATTCACAATTCTCCACTCGTACCCAGAGCTGCATTCACAATTCTCCACTCGTAGCCAGAGCTGCATTCACAATTCTCCACTCATACCCAGAGCTGCATTTACAATTCTCCATTCATACCCAAAGCTGCATTCACAATTCTCCATTCATACCCAAAGCTGCATTTACAATTCTCCATTCGTACCCTGAGCTGCAGTCAGAATTCTCCATTCGTACCCAGTGCTGCATTCACAATTCTCCATTCGTACCCAGAGCTGCATTCACAATTCTCCACTCGTACCCAGAGCTGCATTCACAATTCTCCACTCGTACCCAGAGCTGCATTCACAATTCTCCACTCGTACCCAGAGCTGCATTCTCAATTCTCCATTCGTACCCAGAGCTGCATTCACAATTCTCCATTTGTACCCAGAGCTGCATTCACAATTCTCCACTCGTACCCAGAGCTGCATTCACAATTCTCCACTCGTACCAAGAGCTGCATTCACAATTCTCCACTCGTACCCAGAGCTGTATTCACAATTCTCCACTCATACCCAGAGCTGCATTTACAATTCTCCATTCATACCAAAAGCTGCTTTCACAATTCTCCATTCATACCCAAAGCTGCATTTACAATTCTCCATTCGTACCCTGAGCTGCAGTCAGAATTCTCCATTCGTACCCAGAGCTGCATTCACAATTCTCCATTCGTACCCAGAGCTGCATCCACAATTCTCCACTCATACCCAGAGCTGCATTCACAATTCTCCACTCGTAGCCAGAGCTGCATTCACAATTCTCCACTCATACCCAGAGCTGCATTCACAATTCTCCACTCGTACCCAGAGCTGCATTCACAATTCTCCACTCGTACCCAGAGCTGCATTCACAATTCTCCACTCGTACCCAGAGCTGCATTCACAATTCTCCACTCGTACCCAGAGCTGCATTCACAATTCTCCACTCGTAGCCAGAGCTGCATTCACAATTCTCCACTCGTAGCCAGAGCTGCATTCACAATTCTCCACTCGTACCCAGAGCTGCTTCACAATTCTCCACTCGTACCCAGAGCTGCGTTCACAATTCTCCACTCGTACCCAGAGCTGGATTCACAATTCTCCATTCGTACCCAGAGCTGCATCCACAATTCTCCACTCGTACCCAGAGCTGCATTCACAATTCTCCACTCGTACCCAGAGCTGCATTCACAATTCTCCACTAGTACCCAGAGCTGCATTCACAATTCTCCACTCGTACCCAGAGCTGCATTCACAATTCTCCACTCGTACCCAGAGCTGCATTCACAATTCTCCACTCGTACCCAGAGCTGCATTCACAATTCTCCACTCGTACCCAGAGCTGCATTCACAATTCTCCACTCATACCCAGAGTCAGAGCTGCATTCACAATTCTCCACTCGTACCCAGAGCTGCATTCACAATTCTCCATTAATACCCAGAGCTGCATTTACAATTCTCCATTCATACCCAAAGCTGCATTCACAATTCTCCATTCATACCCAAAGCTGCATTCACAATTCTCCATTCATACCCAAAGCTGCATTCACAATTCTCCATTCATACCCAAAGCTGCATTCACAATTCTCCATTCATACCCAAAGCTGCATTTACAATTCTCCACTCGTACCCAGAGCTGCATTCTCAATTCTCCATTCGTACCCAGAGCTGCATTCACAATTCTCCATTCGTACCCAGAGCTGCATTCACAATTCTCCACTCGTACCCAGAGCTGCATTCACAATTCTCCACTCGTAGCCAGAGCTGCATTCACAATTCTCCACTCATACCCAGAGCTGCATTTACAATTCTCCATTCATACCCAAAGCTGCATTCACAATTCTCCATTCATACCCAAAGCTGCATTTACAATTCTCCATTCGTACCCTGAGCTGCAGTCAGAATTTTCCATTCGTACCCAGTGCTGCATTCACAATTCTCCATTCGTACCCAGAGCTGCATTCACAATTCTCCACTCGTACCCAGAGCTGCATTCACAATTCTCCACTCGTACCCAGAGCTGCATTCACAATTCTCCACTCATACCCAGAGTCAGAGCTGCATTCACAATTCTCCACTCGTACCCAGAGCTGCATTCTCAATTCTCCATTCGTACCCAGAGCTGCATTCACAATTCTCCATTTGTACCCAGAGCTGCATTCACAATTCTCCACTCGTACCCAGAGCTGCATTCACAATTCTCCACTCGTACCAAGAGCTGCATTCACAATTCTCCACTCGTACCCAGAGCTGTATTCACAATTCTCCACTCATACCCAGAGCTGCATTTACAATTCTCCATTCATACCAAAAGCTGCTTTCACAATTCTCCATTCATACCCAAAGCTGCATTTACAATTCTCCATTCGTACCCTGAGCTGCAGTCAGAATTCTCCATTCGTACCCTGAGCTGCAGTCAGAATTCTCCATTCGTACCCAGAGCTGCATTCACAATTCTCCATTCGTACCCAGAGCTGCATCCACAATTCTCCACTCATACCCAGAGCTGCATTCACAATTCTCCACTCGTAGCCAGAGCTGCATTCACAATTCTCCACTCATACCCAGAGCTGCATTCACAATTCTCCACTCGTACCCAGAGCTGCATTCACAATTCTCCACTCGTACCCAGAGCTGCATTCACAATTCTCCACTCGTACCCAGAGCTGCATTCACAATTCTCCATTCATACCCAGAGCTGCATTCACAATTCTCCACTCGTAGCCAGAGCTGCATTCACAATTCTCCACTCGTACCCAGAGCTGCTTCACAATTCTCCACTCGTACCCAGAGCTGGATTCACAATTCTCCATTCGTACCCAGAGCTGCATCCACAATTCTCCACTCGTACCCAGAGCTGCATTCACAATTCTCCACTCGTACCCAGAGCTGCATTCACAATTCTCCACTAGTACCCAGAGCTGCATTCACAATTCTCCACTCGTACCCAGAGCTGCATTCACATTTCTCCACTCGTACCCAGAGCTGCATTCACATTTCTCCACTCGTACCCAGAGCTGCATTCACAATTCTCCACTCGTACCCAGAGCTGCATTCACAATTCTCCACTCATACCCAGAGTCAGAGCTGCATTCACAATTCTCCACTCGTACCCAGAGCTGCATTCACAATTCTCCATTCATACCCAGAGCTGCATTTACAATTCTCCATTCATACCCAAAGCTGCATTCACAATTCTCCATTCATACCCAAAGCTGCATTCACAATTCTCCATTCATACCCAAAGCTGCATTCACAATTCTCCATTCATACCCAAAGCTGCATTTACAATTCTCCACTCGTACCCAGAGCTGCATTCTCAATTCTCCATTCGTACCCAGAGCTGCATTCACAATTCTCCATTCGTACCCAGAGCTGCATTCACAATTCTCCACTCGTAGCCAGAGCTGCATTCACAATTCTCCACTCGTAGCCAGAGCTGCATTCACAATTCTCCACTCATACCCAGAGCTGCATTTACAATTCTCCATTCATACCCAAAGCTGCATTCACAATTCTCCATTCATACCCAAAGCTGCATTTACAATTCTCCATTCGTACCCTGAGCTGCAGTCAGAATTCTCCATTCGTACCCAGTGCTGCATTCACAATTCTCCATTCGTACCCAGAGCTGCATTCACAATTCTCCACTCGTACCCAGAGCTGCATTCACAATTCTCCACTCGTACCCAGAGCTGCATTCACAATTCTCCACTCATACCCAGAGTCAGAGCTGCATTCACAATTCTCCACTCGTACCCAGAGCTGCATTCTCAATTCTCCATTCGTACCCAGAGCTGCATTCACTATTCTCCATTTGTACCCAGAGCTGCATTCACAATTCTCCACTCGTACCCAGAGCTGCATTCACAATTCTCCACTCGTACCAAGAGCTGCATTCACAATTCTCCACTCGTACCCAGAGCTGTATTCACAATTCTCCACTCATACCCAGAGCTGCATTTACAATTCTCCATTCATACCAAAAGCTGCTTTCACAATTCTCCATTCATACCCAAAGCTGCATTTACAATTCTCCATTCGTACCCTGAGCTGCAGTCAGAATTCTCCATTCGTACCCAGAGCTGCATTCACAATTCTCCATTCGTACCCAGAGCTGCATCCACAATTCTCCACTCGTACCCAGAGCTGCATTCACAATTCTCCACTCGTAGCCAGAGCTGCATTCACAATTCTCCACTCATACCCAGAGCTGCATTCACAATTCTCCACTCGTACCCAGAGCTGCATTCACAATTCTCCACTCGTACCCAGAGCTGCATTCACAATTCTCCACTCGTACCCAGAGCTGCATTCACAATTCTCCATTCATACCCAAAGCTGCATTTACAATTCTCCATTCGTACCCTGAGCTGCAGTCAGAATTCTCCATTCGTACCCAGTGCTGCATTCACAATTCTCCATTCGTACCCAGAGCTGCATTCACAATTCTCCACTCGTACCCAGAGCTGCATTCACAATTCTCCACTCATACCCAGAGTCAGAGCTGCATTCACAATTCTCCACTCGTACCCAGAGCTGCATTCTCAATTCTCCATTCGTACCCAGAGCTGCATTCACAATTCTCCATTTGTACCCAGAGCTGCATTCACAATTCTCCACTCGTACCCAGAGCTGCATTCACAATTCTCCACTCGTACCAAGAGCTGCATTCACAATTCTCCACTCGTACCCAGAGCTGTATTCACAATTCTCCACTCATACCCAGAGCTGCATTTACAATTCTCCATTCATACCAAAAGCTGCTTTCACAATTCTCCATTCATACCCAAAGCTGCATTTACAATTCTCCATTCGTACCCTGAGCTGCAGTCAGAATTCTCCATTCGTACCCAGAGCTGCATTCACAATTCTCCATTCGTACCCAGAGCTGCATCCACAATTCTCCACTCGTACCCAGAGCTGCATTCACAATTCTCCACTCGTAGCCAGAGCTGCATTCACAATTCTCCACTCATACCCAGAGCTGCATTCACAATTCTCCACTCGTACCCAGAGCTGCATTCACAATTCTCCACTCGTACCCAGAGCTGCATTCACAATTCTCCACTCGTACCCAGAGCTGCATTCACAATTCTCCATTCATACCCAGAGCTGCATTTTCAATTCTCCATTCATACCCAAAGCTGCATTCACAATTCTCCATTCATACCCAAAGCTGCATTTACAATTCTCCATTCATACCCAAAGCTGCATTCACAATTCTCCGTTCATACCCAAAGCTGCATTTACAATTCTCCACTCGTACCCAGAGCTGCATTCTCAATTCACCATTCGTACCCAGAGCTGCATTCACAATTCTCCATTCGTACCCAGAGCTGCATTCACAATTTTCCACTCGTAGCCAGAGCTGCATTCACAATTCTCCACTCATACCCAGAGCTGCATTCACAATTCTCCACTCGTACCCAGAGCTGCATTCACAATTCTCCACTCGTACCCAGAGCTGCATTCACAATTCTCCACTCGTACCCAGAGCTGCATTCACAATTCTCCATTCATACCCAGAGCTGCATTCACAATTCTCCACTCGTAGCCAGAGCTGCATTCACAATTCTCCACTCGTACCCAGAGCTGCTTCACAATTCTCCACTCGTACCCAGAGCTGCGTTCACAATTCTCCACTCGTACCCAGAGCTGGATTCACAATTCTCCATTCGTACCCAGAGCTGCATCCACAATTCTCCACTCGTACCCAGAGCTGCATTCACAATTCTCCACTCGTACCCAGAGCTGCATTCACAATTCTCCACTAGTACCCAGAGCTGCATTCACAATTCTCCACTCGTACCCAGAGCTGCATTCACATTTCTCCACTCGTACCCAGAGCTGCATTCACAATTCTCCACTCGTACCCAGAGCTGCATTCACAATTCTCCACTCGTACCCAGAGCTGCATTCACAATTCTCCACTCATACCCAGAGTCAGAGCTGCATTCACAATTCTCCACTCGTACCCAGAGCTGCATTCACAATTCTCCATTCATACCCAGAGCTGCATTTACAATTCTCCATTCATACCCAAAGCTGCATTCACAATTCTCCATTCATACCCAAAGCTGCATTCACAATTCTCCATTCATACCCAAAGCTGCATTCACAATTCTCCATTCATACCCAAAGCTGCATTTACAATTCTCCACTCGTACCCAGAGCTGCATTCTCAATTCTCCATTCGTACCCAGAGCTGCATTCACAATTCTCCATTCGTACCCAGAGCTGCATTCACAATTCACCATTCGTACCCAGAGCTGCATTCACAATTCTCCATTCGTACCCAGAGCTGCATTCACAATTCTCCACTCGTACCCAGAGCTGCATTCACAATTCTCCACTCGTACCCAGAGCTGCATTCACAATTCTCCACTCGTACCCAGAGCTGCATTCACAATTCTCCACTCGTAGCCAGAGCTGCATTCACAATTCTCCACTCATACCCAGAGCTGCATTCACAATTCTCCATTCGTACCCAGAGCTGCATTCACAATTCTCCATTCGTACCCAGAGCTGCATTCACAATTCTCCATTCATTTCCAGAGCTGCATTCACAATTCTCCATTCGTACCCAGAGCTGCATTCACAATTCTCCACTCGTACCCAGAGCTGCATTCACAATTCTCCACTCATACCCAGAGTCAGAGCTGCATTCACAATTCTCCACTCGTACCCAGAGCTGCATTCACAATTCTCCACTCGTACCCAGAGCTGCATTCACAATTCTCCACTCGTACCCAGAGCTGTATTCACAATTCTCCACTCATACCCAGAGCTGCATTTACAATTCTCCATTCATACCCAAAGCTGCATTCACAATTCTCCATTCATACCCAAAGCTGCATTTACAATTCTCCATTCGTACTCTGAGCTGCAGTCAGAATTCTCCACTCGTACCCAGAGCTGCATTCACAATTCTCCACTCGTACCCAGAGCTGCATTCACAATTCTCCACTCGTAGCCAGAGCTGCATTCACAATTCTCCACTCATACCCAGAGCTGCATTCACAATTCTTCATTCGTACCCAGAGCTGCATTCACAATTCTCCACTCATACCCAGAGCTGCATTCACAATTCTCCATTCGTACCCAGAGCTGCATTCACAATTCTCCATTCGTACCCAGAGCTGCATTCACAATTCTTCATTCATTCCCAGAGCTGCATTCACAATTCTCCATTCGTACCCAGAGCTGCATTCACAATTCTCCACTCATACCCAGAGTCAGAGCTGCATTCACAATTCTCCACTCGTACCCAGTGCTGCATTCACAATTCTCCACTTGTACCCAGAGCTGCATTCACAATTCTCCACTCGTACCCAGAGCTGCATTCACAATTCTCCACTTGTACCCAGAGCTGCATTCACAATTCTCCACTCGTACCCAAAGCTGCATTCACAATTCTCCATTCGTACCCAGAGCTGGATTCACAATTCTCCACTCGTACCCAGAGCTGCATTCACAATTCACCACTCGTACCCAGAGCTGCATTCACAATTCTCCACTCGTAGCCAGAGCTGCATTCACAATTCTCCACTCATACCCAGAGCTGCATTCACAATTCTCCATTCGTACCCAGAGCTGCATTCACAATTCTCCACTCATACCCAGAGCTGCATTCACAATTCTCCATTCGTACCCAGAGCTGCATTCACAATTCTCCATTCGTACCCAGAGCTGCATTCACAATTCTCCATTCATTCCCAGAGCTGCATTCACAATTCTCCATTCGTACCCAGAGCTGAATTCACAATTCTCCACTCATACCCAGAGTCAGAGCTGCATTCACAATTCTCCACTCGTACCCAGAGCTGCATTCACAATTCTCCACTTGTACCCAGAGCTGCATTCACAATTCTCCACTCGTACCCAGAGCTGCATTCACAATTCTCCACTCGTACCCAGAGCTGTATTCACAATTCTCCACTCATACCCAGAGCTGCATTTACAATTCTCCATTCATACCCAAAGCTGCATTCACAATTCTCCATTCATACCCAAAGCTGCATTTACAATTCTCCATTCGTACCCTGAGCTGCATTCACAATTCTCCACTCGTACCCAGAGCTGCATTCACAATTCTCCACTCGTACCCAGAGCTGCATTCACAATTCTCCACTCGTAGCCAGAGCTGCATTCACAATTCTCCACTCGTACCCAGAGCTGCATTCACAATTCTCCACTTGTACCCAGAGCTGCATTCACAATTCTCCACTCGTACCCAGAGCTGCATTCACAATTCTCCACTTGTACCCAGAGCTGCATTCACAATTCTCCACTCGTACCCAGAGCTGCATTCACAATTCTCCACTTGTACCCAGAGCTGCATTCACAATTCTCCACTCGTACCCAAAGCTGCATTCACAATTCTCCACTCGTACCCAGAGCTGTGTTCACAATTCTCCACTCGTACCCAGAGCTGGATTCACAATTCTCCATTCGTACCCAGAGCTGCATTCACAATTCTCCACTCGTACCCAGAGCTGCATTCACAATCCTCCACTCGTACCCAGAGCTGCATTCACAATTCTCCACTCGTACCCAGAGCTGCATTCACAATTCTCCACTCATACCCAGAGTCAGAGCTGCATTCACAATTCTCCACTCGTACCCAGAGCTGCATTCACAATTCTCCATTCATACCCAAAGCTGCATTCACAATTCTCCATTCATACCCAAAGCTGCATTCACAATTCTCCATTCATACCCAAAGCTGCATTCACAATTCTCCATTCATACCCAAAGCTGCATTTACAATTCTCCATTCGTACCCAGAGCTGCATTCACAATTCTCCATTCGTACCCAGAGCTGCATTCAAAATTCTCCATTCATACCCAAAGCTGCATTTACAATTCTCCATTCGTACCCAGAGCTGCATTCACAATTCTCCATTCGTACCCAGAGCTGCATTCACAATTCTCCATTCATACCCAAAGCTGCATTTACAATTCTCCATTCGTACCCAGAGCTGCATTCACAATTCTCCATTCGTACCCAGAGCTGCATTCACAATTCTCCATTCATACCCAAAGCTGCATTTACAATTCTCCATTCGTACCCAGAGCTGCATTCACAATTCTCCATTCGTACCCAGAGCTGCATTCACAATTCTCCATTCATACCCAAAGCTGCATTCACAATTCTCCATTCATACCCAAAGCTGCATTTACAATTCTCCATTCGTACCCAGAGCTGCATTCACAATTCTCCATTCGTACCCAGAGCTGCATTTACAATCCTGCCGTGTTCCTGACAGCGCTCAAGCTTTTGGGCTCCTATGACAACGTTGTACCCAGTTAGATTGGTCTGCTACCCAGCATGCTTTGCTGTGATGCATTATGGGAGTGTTTCCGTCCTTACCAGGGTGTCGTGGATGGCCAGCTCCCGCCTCAGGTGATCGATCTCTCGCTGCAGGTTCTTACACTCTCGCTGACAAAGGAAAAGATAGGACAGAAAAAGAAATCAAAGGGGTTATCCAAAAATAAGAGAAACATAGCTGCTTTGTCCCAGAAACAGCTCCACGAATAAAGTGTCGTCCCAAAAGACAGAGGTGATAATACCCTAGAGAATTACCTATATCATATAAAATTGGTCACCTGAATGGTGTATGGCCGTATTTAGATCTACATATACGATCACAGAAACAGCTCCACCCCTGTCCTCAGGTTGTGTGTGGTATTGCAGCTCAGTTCCATTGAAGTGTATGGAATCCAGTTGTAATACCACATACAACCTGAGGACAGGTGTGGCGCTGTTCTTGAAAGGAAGCAGCTATGTTCGTCATAGCCATGCCCCCTCAATGCAAGTCTATGGGAGGGGGCGTCACGCCCCCTCCCATAGACTTGCATTGAGGGGGCGTGGCCGTGACGTCAAGAGCCTCCGGAGCTGAACCCGACGCCACCCGCATCTGAAAAAAATTAATTAAAATGTTGATAGGTCAAAGTTTTGATCATTCGGGGTGTCAGTGCTGAGACCCCCACCGACTGCTAGATACAGGTGGGAAAAGAGCGCAGCAGCACAATTCCTTCACCGGCTCGCGATCGGGCTCCGAAGTAGTCTATGGCCGTCTGTATGACAGATGAAAGGTTTTCTTTACATGATGGTATCGCTTTTACTATTTTATAACCTGGCATTTTACGGACTCGCCCCTAGGTGTGATCGATGGCGAGAGAGGCGGTGGCTTACCACAGGGTCATAGCGCTCAATGACGACCGTCTCCGCCGGGATACATTTCATCCTGCTGGCGAATCGTAGCGTGGACAGCTGTGAAAGAGAGAGAGCGATTATACCTGATGGCAAGAAGTCATTCCTCCTGTGCTGCAGCAGGGGGCGCTGTATAATCTATAGGCAAGGGGAGTATATATATATATATATGATGGTAAGAAGTCATTCCTCCTGCACTGCAGCAGGGGGCGCTGTATAATCTATAGGCAGGGGGAGTATATATATATATATGATGGTAAGAAGTCATTCCTCCTGCACTGCAGCAGGGGGCGCTGTATAATCTATAGGCAGGGGGAGTATATATATATATGATGGTGAGAAGTCATTCCTCCTGCACTGCAGCAGGGGGCGCTGTATAATCTATAGGCAGGGGGAGTATATATATATATGATGGTAAGAAGTCATTCCTCCTGCACTGCAGCAGGGGGCGCTGTATAATCTATAGGCAGGGGGAGTATATATATATATATATGATGGTAAGAAGTCATTCCTCCTGCACTGCAGCAGGGGGCGCTGTATAATCTATAGGCAGGGGGAGTATATATATATATATATATATATATATATATATATATATATATTATATATATATATATATATATATATATTATATATATATATATATATATATATATATATTATATATATATATATATATATATATATATATATTATATATATATATATATATATATATATATATATATATGATAAGAAGTCATTCCTCCTGCACTGCAGCAGGGGGCGCTGTATAATCTATAGGCAGGGGGAGTATATATATATGATGGTAAGAAGTCATTCCTCCTGTGCTGCAGCAGGGGGCGCTGTATAATCTATAGGCAAGGGGAGTATATATATATATGATGGTGAGAAGTCATTCCTCCTGCACTGCAGCAGGGGGCGCTGTATAATCTATAGGCAAGGGGAGTATATATATATATATGATGGTAAGAAGTCATTCCTCCTGCACTGCAGCAGGGGGCGCTGTATAATCTATAGGCAAGGGGAGTATATATATGATGGTAAGAAGTCATTCCTCCTGCACTGCAGCAGGGGGCGCTGTATAATCTATAGGCAGGGGGAGTATATATATATATGATGGTAAGAAGTCATTCCTCCTGCACTGCAGCAGGGGGCGCTGTATAATCTATAGGCAGGGGGAGTATATATATATATATATATATATGATGGTAAGAAGTCATTCCTCCTGCACTGCAGCAGGGGGCGCTGTATAATCTATAGGCAGGGGGAGTATATATATATATATATATATATATATATATATATATATATATATGATGGTAAGAAGTCATTCCTCCTGCACTGCAGCAGGGGGCGCTGTATAATCTATAGGCAGGGGGAGTATATATATATATATATAAATATATATGATGGTAAGAAGTCATTCCTCCTGTGCTGCAGCAGGGGGCGCTGTATAATCTATAGGCAGGGGGAGTATATATATATATATGATGGTATATCTATATCTGTATAATCTATAGGCAGGAGGAGTATATATATATATGATGGTAAGAAGTCATTCCTCCTGCACTGCAGCAGGGGGCACTGTATAATCTATAGACCGGGGGAGTACATATATATATATGATGGTAAGAAGTCATTCCTCCTGCACTGCAGCAGGGGGCGCTGTATAATCTATAGGCAGGGGGAGTATATATATATATATATATATATATATATATATGATGGTAAGAAGTCATTCCTCCTGCACTGCAGCAGGGGGCGCTGTATAATCTATAGGCAGGGGGAGTATATATATATATATATATGATGGTAAGAAGTCATTCCTCCTGCACTGCAGCAGGGGGCGCTGTATAATCTATAGGCAGGGGGAGTATATATATATATATATATGATGGTAAGAAGTCATTCCTCCTGCACTGCAGCAGGGGGCGCTGTATAATCTATAGGCAGGGAGAGTATATATATATATATGATGGTGAGAAGTCATTCCTCCTGCACTGCAGCAGGGGGCGCTGTATAATCTATAGGCAGGGAGAGTATATATATATATATGATGGTAAGAAGTCATTCCTCCTGCACTGCAGCAGGGGGCGCTGTATAATCTATAGGCAGGGGGAGTATATATATATATATATGATGGTAAGAAGTCATTCCTCCTGCACTGCAGCAGGGGGCGCTGTATAATCTATAGGCAGGGGGAGTATATATATATATATATATATGATGGTAAGAAGTCATTCCTCCTGCACTGCAGCAGGGGGCGCTGTATAATCTATAGGCAGGGGGAGTATATATATATATATATGATGGTAAGAAGTCATTCCTCCTGCACTGCAGCAGGGGGCGCTGTATAATCTATAGGCAGGGGGAGTATATATATACATATATATATATATATATATATATATATATAATGGTAAGAAGTCATTCCTCCTGCACTGCAGCAGGGGGCGCTGTATAATCTATAGGCAGGGGGAGTATATATATATGATGGTGAGAAGTCATTCCTCCTGCACTGCAGCAGGGGGCGCTGTATAATCTATAGGCAGGGGGAGTATATATATATATATATGATGGTGAGAAGTCATTCCTCCTGCACTGCAGCAGGGGGCGCTGTATAATCTATAGGCAGGGGGAGTATATATATATATATATGATGGTGAGAAGTCATTCCTCCTGCACTGCAGCAGGGGGCGCTGTATAATCTATAGGCAGGGGGAGTATATATATATATATGATGGTAAGAAGTCATTCCTCCTGTGCTGCAGCAGGGGGCGCTGTATAATCTATAGGCAGGGGGAGTATATATATATATATATGATGGTAAGAAGTCATTCCTCCTGTGCTGCAGCAGGGGGCGCTGTATAATCTATAGGCAGGGGGAGTATATATATATATATATATGATGGTGAGAAGTCATTCCTCCTGCACTGCAGCAGGGGGCGCTGTATAATCTATAGGCAGGGGGAGTATATATATATATATATATATATGATGGTGAGAAGTCATTCCTCCTGCACTGCAGCAGGGGGCGCTGTATAATCTATAGGCAGGGGGAGTATATATATATATATGATGGTAAGAAGTCATTCCTCCTGTGCTGCAGCAGGGGGCGCTGTATAATCTATAGGCAGGGGGAGTATATATATATATATGATGGTAAGAAGTCATTCCTCCTGTGCTGCAGCAGGGGGCGCTGTATAATCTATAGGCAGGGGGAGTATATATATATATATGATGGTAAGAAGTCATTCCTCCTGTGCTGCAGCAGGGGGCGCTGTATAATCTATAGGCAGGGGGAGTATATATATATATATGATGGTAAGAAGTCATTCCTCCTGTGCTGCAGCAGGGGGCGCTGTATAATCTATAGGCAGGGGGAGTATATATATATATGATGGTAAGAAGTCATTCCTCCTGTGCTGCAGCAGGGGGCGCTGTATTATCTATAGGCAGGGGGAGTATATATATATATATATATATATATATATATATATATGATGGTGAGAAGTCATTTCTCCTGTGCTGCAGCAGGGGGCGCTGTATAATCTATAGGCAGGGGGAGTATATATATATATGATGGTATATCTATATCTGTATAATCTATAGGCAGGGGGAGTATATATATATATATGATGGTAAGAAGTCATTCCTCCTGCACTGCAGCAGGGGGCGCTGTATAATCTATAGGCAGGGGGAGTATATATATATATGATGGTATATCTATATCTGTATAATCTATAGGCAGGGGGAGTATATATATATATATATATATATGATGGTGAGAAGTCATTCCTCCTGCACTGCAGCAGGGGGCGCTGTATAATCTATAGGCAGGGGGAGTATATATATATATATATATATATATATGTATATATATATATATATGATGGTAAGAAGTCATTCCTCCTGCACTGCAGAAGGGGGCGCTGTATAATCTATAGGCAGGGGGAGTATATATATATATATATATGATGGTATATATATATCTGTATAATCTATAGGCAGGGGGAGTATATATATATATATGATGGTATATCTATATCTGTATAATCTATAGGCAGGGGGAGTATATATATATATATATATATATGTATATATATATATATATGATGGTAAGAAGTCATTCCTCCTGCACTGCAGAAGGGGGCGCTGTATAATCTATAGGCAGGGGGAGTATATATATATATATATATGATGGTATATATATATCTGTATAATCTATAGGCAGGGGGAGTATATATATATATATGATGGTATATCTATATCTGTATAATCTATAGGCAGGGGGAGTATATATATATATATGATGGTATATCTATATCTGTATAATCTATAGGCAGGGGGAGTATATATATATATATGATGGTATATCTATATCTGTATAATCTATAGGCAGGGGGAGTATATATATATATGATGGTAAGAAGTCATTCCTCCTGCACTGCAGCAGGGGGCACTGTATAATCTATAGACCGGGGGAGTACATATATATATATGATGGTAAGAAGGTATATCTATATCTGTATAATCTATAGGCGGGGGGGGAGGGTTATCGTTAGGCTATATTTGCCGACGCTGACATACTCACAGTCTCATCCATCTGTGCCGCTTCACCATAGATATTCGCTACCAGAACGGTGTAACAGTTCCCTCCTAAAAAAAAAAAAATTATTATATAATAATTAAAAAATAAATAAATAAATAAAAAAATCCGGATAAATGATGTCAGGAATCTCATAGCCTCTAATATATGAAGGAAATAAATGGTGAGCTGTAATCTCCCAGCATCCCCTGCTGGTTCCGTGTCTGCGCAGAGCTGATCCTCTTGCTGTTTCTGGAAACGATCAGGAGCTTTTTGGCAGCTCCCCCCACCTCCCCAATATGGTTAAAGGAGAACTCCAGCCACGATGAACTAATCCCCACAGGATAGGGGATAAGTAGCTGATCATGGGGGTCCGATTATCCTGTGGATCTCCGCTCCCAGTGAGATGACACACGCTTCATTCATCTCTATTGGAGCATCGAAGAGCCCGTAGTACAGCTCTGGGGCATCATCGGCGCTCCCATAGAAATGAATGGAGGGCGTGCGGTCTACCGGTGACATTCCGGAGATCGGGGGGTCCCAGCAGTCGGACCCTCCCCCCCAATCAGTTACTTATCCCCTACCCTGTGGATAGGGGATAAGTTAATTTAGGTTGGAGTTCTCGAGGCTATAAACATTAACCCCCCGGGGTATTACGCTCACTTCCAATACTCAAAAATAGAATTCTTGGATGTAGAAATTGATCACAACTCATCTGACATCCTCAATGCAGAGAGAAGAAAATGACCCTTACGATGGCGCTGCTGTTTCCAGTAAGAAGTGAAAGCCAAATCAGGAGTGTTGTTAAAGGGGTAACCGGTGGAAAACTTTTTATTTTTAAATCAACTGGTGCCAGAAAGTTAAACAGATTTGTAAATGACTTCTATTAAAAAATCTTAACCCTTCCAGTACTTTTTTAGGGGCTGTATACAACAGAAGAAATTATTTTCTTTTTGGACCACAGTGCTCTCTGCTGACATCTCTGTCCATTTTAGGAACTGTCCAGATAGGTTTGCTATGGGGATTTTCTCCTACTCTGGACAGTTCTTAAAATGGACAGAGATGTCAGCAGAGAGCACTGTGCTCATGATTCAGCAGAGAGCTCTGTGTTCCACAGAGAAAAGAATTTCCAATGTAGTATTCAGCAGCTAATAACTGGAATACTGGAAGGATTAAGATTTTTTTATAGAAGTTATTTACAAATCTGTTTAACTTTCTGGCACCAGTTGATTTAAAAAAAAAGTTTTCCAACGGAGTACCCCTTTAATGGGGGTGAAACCCTCCCAACTGCAGGGAGCAGGGCATGTTTTAATCCCGTTGTCTGTAAGTGATGCGTCTTCCTATGGTTTCCTCGCTGCTCCTTACCTATGGAGTCCTTGAGGGCGTGAGTGAGCTTACTCTGCCGGTACGGTACGTGGTCGCGGCGGTCGGCCAGGGCGATGATGGTCTGCTCCAGGAAGGACAGCGACTTGTTGATGTATGTGGCTTCTCTGAGGACTTGTCCTGCAGACTGAGGAACAGAGCAAAGAGTCACCAAAGGGGGCGCCACTGAGTAATAGCAGAGGATCCCACAGAGAAAGTATGATGTGATCAGATGGACGGGCAGCGCACTCAGAATGTACTCACCCCGGTTTTACCAAGTCTCTCGGAGCCGGCCAGGTCCACCAGGTTAATCTTCGATATAGTGTATTTTGCATTGGATAAAGATCTAGAATGAGACTGAAGAGTAACTGGTTAATTAACAATTTCACTGCCGCAGTCCATAAGACTCACAAGGTTTTCCATCCCTATGTTTTGGCAACAGCAGCTGAAGGGGATCAGGGCAGGTGAGTATGTTTTTTTTTTATTTCTGTATTGGCTAGGGTCAGTATGCTTTATTTGTTTTGTATTTTGGGGTTTGGGCAGGTGAGTATGTGTTATACTCTGTATTTTGGGACCAGGAAAGGCGAGTATGCTCTATTTTTTAATTTTGGAATCAGGACAGGTGAGTATGCTTTTTTTTAGGGCAGGAAGTCTTTTTCGATTGGGCAGGTGAGTATGCTTTCTTTTATTACATTTTTTTGTAGTTTGGGATCAGGAAAGTCGAGTATGCTTTATTTATTTTTGCATTATGGGATCGGGCAGTGAGGTATGCTTTATTAAAAAATGTTTGTATTTTGGGTTGGGGCAGGTGAGTATGTTTGTTTTGCAGTTTAGGGATTGGAGCAGGTGAGAATGTTTGTTTTGTATTTTGGGTTTAGGCAGGTGAGTATGTTTGTTTTCTATTTTAGGGATTGAGGCAGGTAAGTATGTGTAACGTTCTGTATTTTGTTATCGGAAAAGGTATTCTTTTTTGGGGGGGGAGCAGGACAGGTGAGTATGCTTTTTAGGGGAGGAAGGTATTTTGGGAATTAGCAGGTGAGAATGCTTTATTTTATAATTCTATTCTATTTTTTTGTAGTTTGTGATCGGGAAAGGAGAGTTTTCTTTATTTATTTTTGTATTTTGGGTTAGGGCAGGTGAGTATGCCTTATCCGTTTTGTATTTTAGGGATTGGGGCAGGTGAGTATGTGTTAGATTCTGTATTTTGTGATCGGGAAAGGTGAGTTTGCTTTTCTTTTTACTCTAGGATCTGGAAAGCGAGTATGATTTTTTAGGGGAGTTTTTTTTTCTTAATCGGCAAGGTGAGTATGCCTTTATTTATTTATTTTTGTATTTTGATATTGAGGAAGGTGAGTGTGCTTTATTTATTTATAATTTTTTTTTGTATTTTGGGATCAGGACAGGTCAGTATACTTTATTTTATTTTTTATATTTATTTATATTTATATATTTTTGAAGTAGTCCCCAGATAAGCTCTTTTAGCTACTCACCTCCAGATGAATAGTGAAGATACAGTGAGACCGGGAGGAGTTCTTATTCAGGGTGTGCGACCCGATGATTCTGTTTGTCTCCCCCTGCAGGAAACATATGGACAACACAATAGACCAAATACAACAACGCAGCGCGCCCTGAAAACCGCGCAGTATGCCATGTGATGTGCGACCACAACCCAAATCTGTAAGAGGACATATAGCAGACTTCTGTCTCATTGTGTCACAGCTCAGCTATTGTATGAAGGGGTCACACAGTGCACCCCAAATTTGTACAACAACCCCCATTCTCTGGGTTAGGCCACAGCTAGGTGGGGGATGGTGGAAACAGTACACGTGTAGAGGGACTCCAAGCTGTTCTATCCGTAGAAAAATTGGATGTTTTTGCGGCGCCTCGGAGGATAAGGTTGTTGATTCCCTAAGCATGGGACTTATTGGCAAAAGGATACAAAGTTCCAAGTGTATCGTTTAAACAACCTGATTTATTGGTAGTAGACAACGCGTTTCGCGAGGGGACCGTCGCTTCGTCAGGTCTTAAACAGTGAATTGTCATTATGCTGCATAAGTATATATCACAGATTCAAAAAAGTGCGGGAACAGACACGTCACCGTGGGCACCGTAACACGTCACCGTAACAGAGGTGGGCGGATATAATGCCCCGGCATGGGATGAAAATAATAATATTGCCATTTACATACAAAAAGGTAATGTATATATATAAAATAGCATAAGACATAAAATCACATTAGAACAATGGGTGCATTTATTTTAAAGGGGTACTCCGGCCCTGAGACATCTTATCCCCAATCCAAAGGATAGAGGATAAGATGTCTCACCACGGGGGTCCCGCCACTGGGGACCCCCACAATCTTGTATTCGCCACCCACCTCTATGAGCTGCATGCCGCGGTGCCAGCTCACAAACAGCCAGGTGGCAACCAAGGGGCCGAAGTATCGTGACGTCACGACTCCGCCCCCGTGTGACGTCACCCCCCGCTATGCAAGTCTATGGGAGGGGGCGTGGCAGCGCCACGCCCCCTCCCATAGACTTGCATTGAGGGGATGGGGCATGATATGAGGGGGAGGGGCTATGATGTCACGAGCTCCCGACGCCGGCTCCAGCTCTTGGAACAGTTTGTTCCAAATGCTAAGCAGCGGAGTACCCCTTTAGGAACCTGACCTGCTTGCAGTATATGCCAGTGTTTTTATTAACACAGATTTGATGTGACGGTGGGCGAAATTACAGGTTGTAATAAAATTCAGCCGTGATGGTTCAGCGCTTTTTTTTGTTGGTTTGGCTGAGCACTCTTCCTGTGATAGGCGATCAGTTTTTTTTGGAAGGCTTCTGCGATCAGTTCTTTTGGATATCCTTTCACTTCAAACCATTCTATTAGTATTTCGGCTTGAGTGTGGAATCTTTCCGTTTCAGTACAGGTTTTTCTTATGAATTGACTGAAAGGAATATTTGTTTTCCACTTCTTAAAGTGTGCGCGATCAAAAGCAAGATAGCTATTAGCATCCACTTTTTTGAAGTGAGTTGCAGTCAGGATCAGATGCACCTGAAAATTGAAGAAAAAAAGAGACCAAAGGAGGCGCCCCGTGTGTTACCACTTAAACAATTGGTGATATTGAGACGGAAGCCGTCACTGGGCGAAAGCCACCCCTAGGTAATGGCCGCTCACCCTGTGCGAATTGAAAATTTGCATATCAAACCACCAAGTGGGTTACCAGTGTGAAAAGTAGGAACAGCGGCTAAGCCCAGGTCCCAGAAGAAGGAGTAATCCAGTCCTGATGGAAGTCAATGAGGAGAGAAGAAAATGACCCTTACGATGGCGCTGCTGTTTCCAGTAAGAAGTGAAAGCCAAACCAGGAGTGTTTTCAAACACCGGAGTGGTTTATTGAACATAAAAATAACAAAAGTACAAGGATGACGCGTTTCAGGGGAGCCACCCCCAGTCTGATCTGAAGAAGGGGGTGGCTCCCCCAAAACGTGCCATCCTTGTACTTTTATTATTTTTATGTTTAATAAACCACTCCGGTGTTTAAAGGGGTACTCCGGTGGAAAACGTTTATTTTTTAAATCAACTGGTGCCAGAAAGTTAAACAGATTTGTAAATTACTTTTATTAAAAAATCTTAATCTTTCTAGTACTTATTAGCTGAATACTACAGTGGAAATTCTTTTCTTTTTTGAACACAGAGCTGTCTGCTGACATCTCTGTCCATTTTAAAGGGGTACTCCGCCCCTAGACATCTTATCCCCTATCCAAAGGATAGGGGATAAGATGTCCGATCGCTGCGGTCCCGCTGCTGGGGAGCCCGGGGATCGTTGCTGCGGCACCGCGCTATCAATACTGCACAGAGCGAGTTCGCTCTGCACGTAATGACGGGCGATACAGGAGCCGGAGCATCGTTACGTCACGGCTCCGCCCCTCGTGACGTCATGGCCCGCCCCCTCAATACAAGTCTATGGGAGGGGGCGTGGCGGTCGTCACGCCCCCTGCCATAGACTTGCATTAAGGGGACGGGCCGTGATGTCACGAGGGGCGGAGCCATGACGTCGCGCTGCTCCGGCTCCTGTATCGCCCGTCATTACGTGCAGAGCGAACTCACTCTGTGCAATAATGATAGCGAGGTGCCGCAGCAACGATCCCGGGGCTCCCCAGCAGCGGGACCGCATCGATCGGACATCTTATCCCCTATCCTTTGGATAGGGGATAAGATGTCTAGGGGCGGAGTACCCCTTTAAGAACTATCCAGAGTGGGAGAAAATCCCCATAGCAAACATATGCTGCAGTTCCTAAAATGGACAGAGATGTCAGCAGAGAGCACTGTGCTCATGATGTCAGCAGAGAGCTCTGTGTTCCAAAAAGCATGTTCAGCAGCTAATAAGTACAGGAAGGGTTAAGATTTTTTCATAGAAGTAATTTACAAATCTGTTTAAACTTTCTGGCACCAGTTGATTTAAATTAAAAAAGTTTTCCACCGGAGTACCCCTTTAAAAACACTCCTGGTTTGGCTTTCACTTCTTACTGGAAACAGCAGCGCCATCGTAAGGGTCATTTTCTTCTCTCTGCATTGAGGATGTCAGATGAGTTGTGATAAATTTCTAGATCCAATTCTATTTTTTCTTTTGAGTATTGGAAGTGAGCGTGATACCCCGGGGGTTACTGTTTATAGCCTCCATCAAAAGATTGATTTGGTCTGTCGGTCCCTTCCAGAGGAAGAACAGATCGTCGATATATCTTTTATATTCGATCACGTGATTTATAAACAGTTCATGTGAATTGATGAAATGGTCCTCAAATCTCTCCATAACGAGATTTGGATATGACGGTGTCACCCTCGTGCCCATCGCTGTGCCACATGTCTGATGGTAGGTGGTATCGTTATATTTGAAAAAATTATTGGCGAGGATAATCTCTAGACATTCTACCAGAAATTGTTTCTGCGCTGGGGGGTATGGATTGGTCTTCACTTAAAATGTCGCTGATGTGCACGAGGGTGGCACCGTCATATGCAAATCTCGAACCATAACCTGTGTGTACCTTACTTATTTAATTAAGTAGATTTATTATATATAACTTACTAGAGCAGTGTTTCCCAACCAGGGTGCCTCCAGCTGTTGAAAAACTACAACTCCTAGCATAGATATATAGACGACGTCTTTATCCAGGCAGTTTACAAAACTCATTGTCTTACCCTACTATAGTGTTTTCCAACCAGGGGGCCTCCAGCTGTTGCAAAACTACAACTCCCAGCATAGATATATAGACGACGTCTTTATTCACGCAGTTTACAAAACTCATTGTCTTACCCTACTTTACTGTTTTCCAACCAGAGGGCCTCCAGCTGTTGCCAAACTACAACTCCCAGCATGCCCGGACAGCCGTTGGTTGTCCGGGAATGCTGGGAGTTGTAGTTTGGCAACAGCTGGAGGTTTACAGTTTGGAGACCACTATCATAGTAGGATGGGTTTGACAGGATGACAGAATTTCCCCCAGAACATCCTACCTATAAGGTGTCATGGCGTCTCACCTCAAAAAGCAGGTTCAGGGCGCGCTCCTCATCTGCGGCGTGATGGAGAGACAGCCCTTTCACATACACCCCCTGGTGGTCGTCCGCGATGGTCATCTGGGTGTCGGAGGTCGGGGTGTCCGGCAGGGTGGACAGGAGGTCGAACAGCGTCTCGTTGTAAATCTCCAGGTAGGAAATCCTCACGGTGACGGTCTGATCACTCAGCTCAGCGATCTCCTTATACACCTGATGGATTGAAGTGAAGACGTTACAGGCCGGGTGTGAGGACTAGGACAGAGGCGTAGCGTGGGGGTGCAAGGGGGGCCGGCTGCACCGGGTGCAACATCTGGGGGGGCGCGCTCGCACTCGCAGCTCTCTGCCCCTGCCTGGCTCACTCACTCTCTCTGCAGTGCTGGCTGTGCGAATCCGATCCGAGCCGCCGGGTCGCCGCCCACTGTGGAGGCAGTGGTGGATCCAGGAAGGGGGGGGGGGGGTAACGGGGCAATTATCCCCCCCCCCCCCCCCCCCGAGATTGTTGCCCCTCTACCTGAACTATCGCATGGTGGAGCGGGAGCTGTCGGCTGTCCCGCTCCACCACCCCTTTCTCATGCCCGTCACCTTTCTCCCACGCCGCGGCTGCTCCATTCCTGCAGTCAGTGAGAGCCAATCACGGCAGGCCGGCGCGATGACATCACATCATCGCGCCGGCGCCAGGAGATCACGTCCCCGCGGCTCTCACTGATTGCAGGAATGGAGCAGCCGCAGCGTGGGAGAAAGGTGACGGGCATGAGAAAGGGTAGCAAATTATAAGTGAGAGGGGCAAATGATGAGTAAGGGGCACATGTCAGGGGGGCATTATATGTGGGGGCACATCACAGGACCCCCCCCCGTCATGTGCCCATCATATATAATACCCCATGTCCTGTACCCCTCACATATAATGCCCCCCCTGACATGTGCCCTTATCATATAATGCCCCCTGTCCTGCCCCCTCAGTGGGCATTATATGTGAGGGGCACATGTCAGGGGGGCATTATATGTGAGGGGCACAGGACATGGGGCATTATATGTGAGGGGCACAGGACATGGGGCATTATATGTGAGGGGCACAGGACAGGGGACATTATAAGTCAGGGTAACATGTCAGGGGGGCATTATATGTGGGGGCACATGACAGGGGGGTATTATATGTGAGGGGCACATGTCAGGGGGGCATTATATGTGAGGGGCACAGGACATGGGACATTATATGTGAGGGGCACAGGACAGGGGACATTATATGTGAGGGGCACAGGACAGGGGACATTATATGTGAGGGGCACAGGACATGGGACATTATATGTGAGGGGCACAGGACAGGGGACATTATAAGTCAGGGTCACATGTCAGGGGGGCATTATATGTGAGGGGCACAGGACATGGGACATTCTAAGTCAGGGTCACATGTCAGGGGGGCATTATATGTGAGGGGCACAGGACAGGGGACATTATAAGTCAGGGTCACATGTCAGGGGGCATTATATGTGGGGGCACATGACAGGGGGCATTATATGCGAGGGGCACAGGACAGGGGACATTATAAGTCAGGGTCACATGTCAGGGGGCATTATATGTGGGGGCACATGTCAGGGGGCAATATATGTGGGGGCACATGTCAGGGGGCAATATATGTGGGGGCACATGACAGGGGCCCCTGTCATGTGCCCATATAATGCACATATAATGCCCCCCTGACATTTGCCGCTTACTTATAATACCCAAAGTCATGTGCCTTGGATCTTCTCCAGGGTTCGGTTCCATTTTGATGTTTAGTTTTTGTTCTTGATATTTTTTGTCGTTTACGATGGGTGTGAGACGACATATAATAGCGCGGCCCGTGCTCGGTTACTACATTTGTAGATTTGTATTCATAGACCGGCTGAGAATGTGGAGAATGTGTAATGTTCGCACTCAATAAAGTGTTTGACAATAAACTTGTATTTAGCTGCATTTTACTTTAATGACATCAGTATTTTCATAACAAACAATACATGTGCTTAGGGGGTAAGGAGGGTTAGGAGGCGCAAATTACTTGCCTTGCCCCGGGTGCTGACAACCCACGCTACTCCACTGGACTAGGACACCTCCAGATCTGCATTCAGAAAGCTGCTGATTCCCTGAACGCCTCCAGAAGGAGTGTGGGTTGTGCTTTGCTGCCACGTATTGTGTAAGATGTGGTGTTAAAGGGAACTGACAGATGGATAGACCCCACTAACCTGACCATACCGAATGGAAGTGTGGGTGATCCTGAGTAAAAAGATGTATTCCTTACTCCAATCCGTTCAGTCCCTCCCGAGATATGGCAAAATCTTTTAATATGCAAATGAGCTCTTAACTGCACTGGAGGCGGAGCTGAAGACTATCTGCACTTCTAACATCGCCCCCTGGTTCCTGTTTAATCCGCCCCATTTATCAATATTCATCTCCATGATAAGCGGGGGAAGGAATGGAACCCAGGGGGTGGGTCAGAGGTGCAGATAGTCTTCAGCTCCGCCTCCAGTGCAGTTAGGAGCTCATTTACATATTGCATGATTGTGCTGTATCTCGGGAATGGCTGACCAGATTGGGGTAAGAAGTACATTGTTTTACTCAGGATCACTCACACTAACCTCCTGTATATTCAGGTTAGTGGGGTCGATCCATCTGTTAGTTTCCCTTTAACATCCCTGCAATATGGAAACTCTAAGAAACTTTAAGGCCTCGTTCACACAGTACAATTTTCTAAAGGAATCTGGTGGACATTTCTCATTTCCCAATGTTTTCAATGAGATTCTGCTGCACTGTGCACACGGCAGAATTTTGCAGTGGAAATCTGGATTCAAGATACAAGCGGGGCTCTGTACACTGAGGACAAGCAGGGCTCTGTACACTGAGGACAAGCAGGGCTCTGTACACCAAGGACAAGCAGGGCTCTGTACACTGAGGACAAGCAGGGCTCTGTACACTGAGGACAAGCGGGGCTCTGTACACTGAGGACAAGCGGGGCTCTGTACACTGAGGACAAGCGGGGCTTGGTACACTGAGGACAAGCGGGGCTCCGTACACTGAGGACAAGCGGGGCTCCGTACACTGAGGACAAGCAGGGCTCTGTACACTGAGGACAAGAAGGGCTCTGTACACTGAGGACAAGAAGGGCTCTGTACACTGAGGACAAGCAGGGCTCTGTACACTGAGGACAAGCGGGGCTCTGTACACTGAGGACAAGCGGGGCTCTGTACACTGAGGACAAGCGGGGCTCTGTACACTGAGGACAAGCGGGGCTCTGTACACTGAGGACAAGCGGGGCTCTGTACATTGAGGACAAGCAGGGTTCTGTACACTGAGGACAAGCAGGGCTCTGTACACTGAGGACAAGCAGGGCTCTGTACACTGAGGACAAGCAGGGCTCTGTACACTGAGGACAAGCGGGGCTCTGTACACTGAGGACAAGCGGGGCTCTGTACACTGAGGACAAGCGGGGCTCTGTACATTGAGGACAAGCAGGGTTCTGTACACTGAGGACATGCGGGGCTCTGTACACTGAGGACAAGCGGGGCTCTGTACACTGAGGACAAGCAGGGCTCTGTACACTGAGGACAAGCAGGGTTCTGTACACTGAGGACAAGCGGGTCTCTGTTGGCTGAGTCTCTGTGACACGTTCCCCGCTCACACAGCAGGATGATTGACAACCCAGGAGCCTGCACAGTGCCCTACTTGTCCCGCCCTCACATCCTGTATTTGGTCTCCTCATAGAGACAAACAGGAAATAGCTGTGGGGACAACATTTTTTTCACCCATAAATATACAAATGTTTCAATCAACGTATATAACCAATATACGTATAACAGTATTATCTACATTGTATCAAAAGTTTTTGTTAACGACAGGTTCACTTTAAAAGGGAACCCCGAGGCAGCTCCATACATTGTAGCTAGGCTGCAGTAACCCAGCATGGCCTCTACTCCGTGTACAGAATACAGCGCTGTCCACCTCCAGCTCTGTTCACTGTGTATGTGGGGCGGCTACTCTGGAAATTGGCTAATCAGCCCCTCCCCTCCCATGTCAGTACCTGCTGCAGGGCTCGGGGTATGATGCCTCGGTTCTTGTAGTTCTCCGAGGCCCCGGTGATTGTGTGAGTCTTTCCGGCTCCTGTCTGTCCATAACACATGATCGTACCTGGAAGAATACAACAATATGTACATAGGAGAAATATGGAGATGAAAAGGTTACTAAGAGTAGAGTCCCATAATTCGCCATGTGCTGTATATACCATGGGGAGCTGAGCGCTGTATATACCCTGGGGAGCTGAGCGCTGTATATACCATGGGGAGCTGAGTGCTGTATACAGCCTGGGGAGCTGAGCGCTGTATATACCATGGGGAGCTGAGCGCTGTATATACCATGGTGTGCTGAGCGCTGTATATACCATGGGGAGCTGAGCATTGTATATACCCTGGTGTGCTGAGCGCTGTATATACCATGGTGTGCTGAGCGCTGTATATACCAAGGTGTGCTGAGTGCTGTATATACCCTGGGGAGCTGAGCGCTGTATATACCCTGGGGAGCTGAGCGCTGTATATACCCTGGGGAGCTGAGTGCTGTATATACCCTGGGGAGCTGAGCGCTGTATATACCCTGGGGAGCTGAGCGCTGTATATACCATGGTGTGCTGAGCGCTGTATATACCATGGTGTGCTGAGCGCTGTATATACCATGGTGTGCTGAGCGCTGTATATACCATGGTGTGCTGAGCGCTGTATATACCATGGTGTGCTGAGTGCTGTATATACCCTGGAGAGCTGAGCTCTGTATATACCATGGTGTGCTGAGCGCTGTATATACCATGGTGTGCTGAGCGCTGTATAAACCCTGGGGAGCTAAGCGCTGTATATACCATGGGGAGCTGAGCTCTGTATATACCATGGTGTGCTGAGCGCTGTATATACCATGGGGAGCTGAGCGCTGTATATACCATGGGGAGCTGAGCGCTGTATATACCCTGGTGTGCTGAGCGCTGTATATACCATGGTGTGCTGAGCTCTGTATAAACACTGGGGAGCTAAGCGCTGTATATACCATGGTGTGCTGAGCGCTGTATATACCCTGGTGTGCTGAGCGCTGTATATACCATGGTGTGCTGAGTGCTGTATATACCCTGGGGAGCTGAGCACTGTATATACCCTGTGGAGCTGAGCACTGTATATACCCTGGTGTGCTGAGCGCTGTATATACCCTGGTGTGCTGAGCGCTGTATATACCATGGTGTGCTGAGTGCTGTATATACCCTGGGGAGCAGAGTGCTGTATATACCCTGGGGAGCTGAGCTCTGTATATACCATGGGGAGCTGAGCGCTGTATATACCATGGTGTGCTGAGCTCTGTATATACCCTGGTGTGCTGAGCGCTGTATATACCATGGTGTGCTGAGCGCTGTATATACCCTGGTGTGCTGAGCGCTGTATATACCATGGTGTGCTGAGTGCTGTATATACCCTGGGGAGCAGAGTGCTGTATATACCCTGGGGAGCTGAGCTCTGTATATACCATGGGGAGCTGAGCGCTGTATATACCATGGTGTGCTGAGCTCTGTATATACCCTGGGGAGCTGAGCTCTTTATATACCCTGGGGAGCTGAGCGCTGTATATACCCTGGGGAGCTGAGCGCTGTATATACCCTGGGGAGCTGAGCGCTGTATATACCATGGTGTGCTGAGCTCTGTATATACCATGGGGAGCTGAGTGCTGTATATACCATGGGGAGCTGAGTGCTGTATATACCATGGGGAGCTGAGTGCTGTATATACCATGGGGAGCTGAGCGCTGTATATACCATGGTGTGCTGAGCTCTGTATATACCCTGAGGAGCTGAGCTCTGTATATACCCTAGGGAGCTGAGCTCTGTATATACCATGGGGAGTTGAGCGCTGTATATACCATGGGGAGCTGAGCGCTGTATATACCATGGGGAGCTGAGCGCTGTATATACCCTGGGGTGCTGAGCGCTGTATATACCCTGGGGTGCTGAGCGCTGTATATACCCTGGGGTGCTGAGCGCTGTATATACCCTGGGGAGCTGAGCGCTGTATATACCCTGGGGAGCTGAGCGCTGTATATACCCTGGGGAGCTGAGTGCTGTATATACCATGGTGTGCTGAGCTCTGTATATACCATGGGGAGCTGAGTGCTGTATATACCATGGGGAGCTGAGCGCTGTATATACCATGGTGTGCTGAGCTCTGTATATACCCTGAGGAGCTGAGCGCTGTATATACCCTGGGGAGCTGAGCGCTGTATATACCATGGTGTGCTGAGCTCTGTATATATCATGGGGAGCTGAGTGCTGTATATACCATGGGGAGCTGAGCGCTGTATATACCATGGTGTGCTGAGCTCTGTATATACCATGGGGAGCTGAGCGCTGTATATACCCTGGGGAGCTGAGCGCTGTATATACCCTGGGGAGCTGAGCGCTGTATATACCATGGGGAGTTGAGCGCTGTATATACCCTGGGGAGCTGAGCGCTGTATACACCCTGGGGAGCTGAGCGCTGTATATACCATGGGGAGCTGAGCTCTGTATATACCATGGTGTGCTGAGCTCTGTATATACCCTGAGGAGCTGAGCGCTGTATACACCCTGGGGAGCTGAGCGCTGTATATACCATGAGGAGCTGAGCGCTGTATATACACTGGGGAGCTGAGCTCTGTATATACCATGGTGTGCTGAGCGCTGTATATACCATGGTGTGCTGAGCTCTGTATATACCATGGGGAGCTGAGCGCTGTATATACCATGGGGAGCTGAGCGCTGTATATACCCTGAGGAGCTGAGCGCTGTATATACCATGGGGAGTTGAGCGCTGTATATACCGAGGAGCTGAGCGCTGTATATACCCTGGGGTGCTGAGCGCTGTATATACCATGGGGAGCTGAGCGCTGTATATACCCTGGGGTGCTGAGCGCTGTATATACCCTGGGGAGCTGAGCGCTGTATACACCCTGGGGAGCTGAGCTCTGTATATACCATGGGGAGCTGAGCTCTGTATATACTCTGGGGAGCTGAGCACTGTATATACCCTGGGGTGCTGAGCTCTGTATATACCCTGGGGAGCTGAGCTCTGTATATACCATGGGGAGCTGAGCTCTGTATATACTCTGGGGAGCTGAGTGCTGTATATACCCTGGGGAGCTGAGCGCTGTATATACCCTGGGGAGCTGAGCGCTGTATATACCCTGGGGAGCTGAGCGCTGTATATATCATGGGGTGCTGAGCGCTGTATATATCATGGGGAGCTGAGCGCTGTATATACCATGAGGAGCTGAGCGCTGTATATACCATGGGGAGCTGAGTGCTGTATATACCCTGGGGAGCTGAGCGCTGTATATACCCTGGGGAGCTGAGCGCTGTATATACCCTGGGGAGCTGAGCGCTGTATATACCCTGGGGAGCTGAGCACTGTATATACCCTGTGGAGCTGAGCGCTGTATATACCCTTGGAAGCTGAGCGCTGTATATACCATGGGGAGCCGAGCGCTGTATATACCCTGTGGAGCTGAGCGCTGTATATACCCTTGGAAGCTGAGCGCTGTATATACCCTGGGGAGCTGAGCGCTGTATATACCCTGGGGAGCTGAGCGCTGTATATATCATGGGGTGCTGAGCGCTGTATATATCATGGGGAGCTGAGCGCTGTATATACCATGAGGAGCTGAGCGCTGTATATACCATGGGGAGCTGAGTGCTGTATATACCCTGGGGAGCTGAGCGCTGTATATACCCTGGGGAGCTGAGCGCTGTATATACCCTGGGGAGCTGAGCGCTGTATATACCCTGGGGAGCTGAGCGCTGTATATACCCTGTGGAGCTGAGCGCTGTATATACCCTTGGAAGCTGAGCGCTGTATATACCCTTGGAAGCTGAGCGCTGTATATACCATGGGGAGCCGAGCGCTGTGTACACCGCGGTCCCTCCACTCACCATTATAGCCCTGTAAGGCTCGAGACACAACAGACTTGGCCACAGTATCGTACACCGAGCTCTGAGACGCGTTGTGGAGAATCCCGTCCACTTTAAATGACCAATCATATCGCTTGTTATTCACCACCCCCAACTTCTCGTCCTTCCTCAGGTGAACGTCTATGGACTGAACAAAAACAGGAAAATATTAACAATAATACAAAGATATAATGGAGACCAAGGAAACATCATCCTCACCTTACTGTCCTCCCCGAGTCTGATCGTCTCTTGTGCAAAATGAGAGGTCGGCCGGAGGCGAACAAACACCCGAACATCATCACTGCCGGCGCCCATAATACCGTCCTACAAAAAGAGATCAGCATATATTACTGATCCTGAGTTATATCCTGTATTATACCCCAGAGCTGTACTCACTATTCTGCTGGTGAGGTCACTGTGTACATACATTATATTACTTATCCTGTACTGATCCTGAGTTATATCCTGTATTATACTCCAGAACTGTACTCACTATTCTGCTGGTGAGGTCACTGTGTACATACATTACATTACTTATCCTGTACTGACCCTGAGTTATATCCTGTATTATACTCCAGAGCTGTACTCACTATTCTGCTGGTGAGGTCACTATATACATACATACATTACATTACTTATCCTGTACTGATCCTGAGTTATAGGGTTTTCTCCACTGTCGCCGCTTCGACGTCTCTCTTCCCCGCTCATCCCTATATCCACCTTCCCCTCCCACTCCCTTCTTCGCCATTTTACTTGCGCCTTCTTCTCTGTCCGAGTTCGCGCGCGCAGGCTAAGGGCGGAGTTTTCCCCTGGGTTGGCCGCTTCTCATTTGCGGCCTGCGCTTGGGAGGGGGCGGCGTTTATGCGCGTCATTGAGAGGCGCTCCTGCGACCTCCAATCAGGGCCCAGAGGGACGTAGTCTTGCGAGACTTCGTCCCCTGGGTGCAAGGACTCTGGGCTCCCCTCACACCGCAGCGCCAGTGCAACACTAAGCGGTGTGGAGGTCGGAGCCTGTTCTGTCCGTAGGTTGTATAGTTTTTAGAGCCTATTTATTTTTTCCATATCTCCTAACTGAATTTATTCCGTCTAATTAGACTTTTATCTGTGCCTTGGGTCAGTTATTTTTACCCAAAAATCAGTCAATTGAATCTTTTACAAGCTACCTTATAGCCTAAAAGTTGGTATGGCTGAGGAACCCTCATCTGCCCCCCTCAGAGGGGAGGGTCTCTCCCTGGATTCGGCACAATTTATGACCGCCACTCAAATCCAGGACTTAATTAATAAGTCGGTCCAAGCGGCCCTGGCCTCATCCATAGTGCCCTCTGGCCCGCCACAGCAGGGTTCCAATGTCTCAGTCCCTCTTCACGGCGGAGAACCGCATGTAAAAAAGGGCAAGGCTTGCCATAAAAGGAAGCACATCTCTGACTCCCCGGCAGGGGAAGATAATAATATGCTCCAGACAGTTCCTACCCCGGTCTGTCAACCCCAGCATCCCTCTGACTCCCCTCGACCCCTGGGCCTCGGGGAGTTACATGGCAAGAGGCATAAGTCCGCTAGGCGGGCTAAACCCGACTCCTATGTAGACTCCTCTACTGAGGATTCTTCGGGTTCATCCAATGAGTCTGAGGACTATGAGTCCGACCCCAATATTGAAGAGGATGCTGGGGATAAGGCGCTCGACACCGACGCCAACCCTGCCATGCAGGGCAATGTAATCCTGGATTCCCTAGGAGAACCCCTTTTTCACCCAGACGCGATCTCCCATCCGAGATCGGGCGACTGGTTACCGCTCCCCCACGTGGCCCAATATGTAGAGCTTTGGGCTCGTAAGTCTCTGGATAGATTCAGCCGTAATAAGCTGAGGGCTGAATGCCCTAGACCCTTTACCCCCAATAAGGTGGTGGCTATCCCGGAGGTGGATCCCATCCTGATGAAATATTTGTTAAAATCGGGTAAATTTCCTAAGAAAGGAATAGAACGTTCCTTCAAGACTATACAGGAGCGTATCCTTGATTTAATGGGTCCTCTCACTAAGATCCTTAACTTAGCTGAACATGCTGCAGCGAAGGATCAACCTGTTGACGTCCGTCAGCTCCGTGGCTGGGCCCAGAGAGCCATTTGCCTGGCAGGTACTGCCAACTCCACCTGCTCAGTCGAGAGGCGCCGGTCGATCCTGATGCGCCTCGACCCGCAACTATCCCATCTGGCCGAGACCGAACCCGGTCCCTCAGCAGCAGGCATGCTTTTTGGAGATAGTTTGATGAAGGATGTCAACAGATTTGTCGGACTTTTTACCGGCTTGGATAAGGCCCAAACTTCCATAAAGAAATCGGGGTCCAGTAAAATTTTTCCCCGGGCCGGCAGAAGTAGAGGCCGATCTGCCGGCCGTTCTGCTCCCTACAGGCCACAGGGCAGACCCGTTGCCCAATATCATTATTCCCAGGCTCCTCCTTCCTACACCGTACCAGTGGTCCAAACATCACCATTCTTCCCTCCTCGAGGTCGACCCTGGAGAGGTCGTGGCGGACGTGGATACCCCCGCTCCCGTCCTTCTACCGGTGAGTGTACCTTCCATTCCACGTTCTCATATACCTGTGGGGGGGCGACTGATGTATTTTACCCATGCCTGGTCTGCGATTACGGCAGACGTGTGGATTCTTCAGACAGCGGCGGGGTTTCACCTAGAGCTCCAGTCCTTGCCGGTTCTGGGTGTAATTCCAGCCCCTATCCGGTTTTCAGATCAAAACGCTATCCTCATAGACAATGAGGTGCGAGATCTCCTGTCCAAACATGCGACCATGGAGTCCGACCCATTTTCCCTAGGGTTCGTAAGTAACCTCTTCCTAGTGAAGAAAAAAGGGGGCGGCTACCGTCTGGTCATAAACCTGAGAGACCTAAACCAACATGTCACGTATCGCCATTTCAAAATGGAGGGAATTCACTCCCTCCTGGATCTTTTACTGCCAGGAGACTGGCTGGTGAAGGTGGACTTGAAGGACGCCTACCTCACTGTCCCTAAATGTGCAATCTCCACCACAGCACAAATAATCAGAGGTCCAGGATCAAGTGGAAAGGCTTCCAAGTTTATTCACACCATAAATGTGATAGCGGTGCAACGTTTCGGCAAACTGCCTTTGTCATGCTTGACAAAGGCAGTTTGCCGAAACGTTGCACCGCTATCACATTTATGGTGTGAATAAACTTGGAAGCCTTTCCACTTGATCCTGGACCTCTGATTATTTGTGCTGTGGTGGAGATTGCACATTTATGGACTGCTGACCTGCCAGTTGGCTGACCACGTGCACTTACAGAGGGGGTCTTTGCTGGCTCTTTCGCTTGGAGTTATTACTACCTCACCGTCCCTATACACTCGGAGTCACAAAAGTTCCTCCGTTTCCTTTGGAGGGGCCGCATGTGGCAGTTTACTTGCCTTCCGTTCGGCCTATCATCCGCCCCGTGGTGCTTCACCAAACTGATGAAACCGGTGGTGGCGGCTCTGAGGAGCAGGGGGGTTCGTCTGATCATTTACCTAGACGACCTTCTCATCATGGCCCGCTCCAAAACTCAGGCCTCTCTTCACATGTCGTGGGCGATATCGTTGCTACATACTCTAGGCTTCGTAGTCAACCGAGAAAAGTCGGTTCTGGTCCCAGCTCAAGAAATGGAGTTCCTGGGTTTCTTGGTGGACACCAATCGCGCACTGCTGCGGCTCCCAAAGTCCAAACTAGCCCTGATCCGCAAAGAAATCAGGGCGGTTCTGCGCAAAGGATGCTTGTCATTACGGATTCTGGCACGCCTGGTGGGGCTCCTGGCGGCTTCCATCCAGGCTATTTTTCCGGCCCCCTTGCACTCCCGACCCCTTCAGAGGCTCAAGATCTTGCATCTGTGCCAGGGCCTCAGGTACGCGGACAAGGTACCCCTCTGTCCGGCGGCTATCAAGGAGTTACATTGGTGGCTTCGTCATGCCGTCGAGTGGAACGGCAAGGCCATTTTCAACCCGTGTCCGGACGTCATCATAGAGTCGGACGCGAGCCGTCTTGGCTGGGGCGCTCGATGCAAGGAGATTTCCACAGGAGGGACTTGGTCCGCCACGGAGGTCGACCTGCATATCAATGCATTGGAGCTTCTGGCGGCATTTTTTGCCGTCAAGAGCTTCATGCCTCGTTCGTCCAACTGTTGTGTGTTATTACGCATGGACAACGTGGCGGCGGTTCAGTACATCAACCGATTAGGGGGCACCAGATCCAAGATCCTGGCAGACCTTGCCAAAGATTTCTGGCACTTTTGCCTAACCCACAACATTATTCCGGTAGCGAAGTACATTGCAGGGGTCTCCAACACGGTGGCCGATTGGAATTCCCGCTATCTCCTCGATTCCTGCAGTTGCGACACCTTTGGGGTCCGTTATACGTGGACCTTTTCGCTTCCCGCCTCAACCACCAACTGCCTCACTTCTTCAGCTGGAGAACGGATCCAGAGGCACCTGCGGTAGACGCTCTCCGCCTCCTCTGGCCGAGGGGAACGCACTATGCCTTTCCTCCCTTCCAGTTGATCCCCAGGGTTCTCCTGCATACGAAGAACCAGAGGGTGACGGTTGTGCTGATCACACCTTGGTGGCCGACACAACCATGGTTCCCTCTCCTTCTGGGGATGGCCGTGGATTATCCCCGGCTGTTACCCCAAGTTCCACACCTTCTCACCAACCCGACCGGGGTCTCCATCCTCTGGTGGTGGAGGGCAACCTGCCTCTCCTAGCGTGGTTGGTTTCGGGGTCTCGGACGCGGATCGAGACCTTTCAAGATCAGCTAGGGATCTCCTCGCCCTGGCCTGGGCCCCCGGGACTAGATCGGCATATTGATCAGCCTGGAGGCTCTGGGTTCGTTGGTGTGATCAACGGCAGGTTGATCCCATACATGCACCTGTGTCTGTAGTAGTAGACTACTTGGCAGATTCTTTTGACTCTGGCAAATCCTATAGTTCCATTAATGTATACCGGTCGGCTATTGCGGCTTACCACTGCCCAGTGGACTCTTTGCCGATTGGCAAACACCCGCTGGTTTGTAGACTTTTGCGCGGCATTAAATATAAACGTCCCCCTAGGCCTAGGTATCATTCGACCTGGGATGTCTCCAGGTTGCTCGATATGTTTGCCTCGTGGGAGGACAACGACGATCTTTCCCTGAAACTGTTGTCATATAAACTGACGGTCCTTCTATGTTTGGTGTCCATCAAACGTGTCTCGGACGTGAAAGCTTTGGACATCTCTAGGCGACAATTTTCGCCTCAGGGAGTCAAATTCTCGGTGGTCCGTAGGACCAAGACGGGTATTCACTCGGTTATTCACTTTGCGTTGTTCTTGCTTACAGGCGTACGAATCACAGACGGCAGATCTGCGTTCCCCGGATTTTTCTCAGCTCCTTGTCTCTTATGTCAGACAACATCATCCAGTTACTTCCGCTTCTCTAGCACGCTGGGTACGTTCTGCCATGGAAATGGCAGGTATAGATGTGTCTCTGTTTGGAGCTCACTCTTCCAGGGGTGCTATGGCTACAAAGATAGTCACAGCAGGGGGCTCCCTCTCCGACTTATTGATGGCGGCTGATTGGTCCTCGGAGACCACCTTTCGCCATTTCTACTTCAGGCCGGAGGACCATGTGTCTATGTCGATAGTATTATAATACTCTGGTTGTTATTGTTCTTACTGTCATTGCTGGTTGTTAGCTTTGAACTTGCATAAGATATGAGCCTCCTGTCTGATATATAAATCGAGATTTTCCTAGCTTGTGACGGAAAATATTAGTTATATGAAGACAGGAGGCGAGTATCTTCCCTCCCTACCCTCCCTATTACGATTCTTTGTTCTCTTTGCAGGATATTGAAAGCAGAGGCGGTTTTCCTGAGTTCGGATGACCTGTCGGGTCCCTGCTGTTTGGTTTCTCTACAGTCCCCGTTGGGACGAAGTTGAACATCCCTTGGCTCCGGGTTTCTGCTGCTCTGGGCTGAAAGGCCGAAGGTTGCGGTCCGTTGAGGATGTCTGGATGGAGTTGTCTTCTGTGCGGTTCTGGTTCGCATTAAGAAAGAGGAGGATCTATATGTGGGCAGTCCTTATATAGGGGCTACAGATGAGGAGTGGCTACTGTGGTCCTCGGACTGCTGGGAGTTGTAGTTTGAAGTTTTTGCTTTTATATTGAATTGATTACCAAATTGCTCTGCTATGGGCATTATTAAAGAAAGAATAATGCATAAGATACTCGCCTCCTGTCTTCATATAACTAATATTTTCCGTCACAAGCTAGGAAAATCTAGATTTATATCCTGTATTATACTCCAGAGCTGTACTCACTATTCTGCTGGTGAGATCACTGTGTATATACATTACTTATCCTGTACTGATCCTGAGTTATATCCTGTATTATACTCCAGAGCTGTACTCACTATTCTGCTGGTGGGGTCACTGTGTACATACATTACTGTTACGCCTAGCGCTCCGGGTCCCCGCTCCTCCCCGGAGCGCTCACGGCGTCTTTCTCCCTGCAGCGCCCCGGTCAGTCCCGCTGACCGGGAGCGCTGCACTGTCTTGGCCGTTGGGGATGCGATTCGCACAGCGGGACGCGCCCGCTCGCGAATCGCATCCCAGGTCACTTACCCGTCCCGGTCCCCTGCTGTCATGTGCTGGCGCGCGCGGCTCCGCTCTCTAGGGCGCGCGCGCGCCAGCTCTCTGAGACTTAAAGGGCCAGTGCACCAATGATTGGTGCCTGGCCCAATTAGTCTAATTGGCTTCCACCTGCTCCCTGCCTTTATCTGACCTCCTCCCATGCACTCCCTTGCCGGATCTTGTTGCCTTGTGCCAGTGAAAGCGTTTAGTGTGTCCAAAGCCTGTGTACCTGAACTTCTGCTACCCATCCTGACTACGAACCTTGCCGCCTGCCCCCGACCTTCTGCTACGTCTGACCTTGCCTCTGCCTAGTCCTTCTGTCCCACGCCTTCTCAGCAGTCAGAGAGGTTGAGCCGTTGCTAGTGGATACGACCTGGTTGCTACTGCCGCAGCAAGACCATCCCGCTTTGCGGCGGGCTCTGGTGAAAACCAGTAGCCTCTTAGAACCGGTCCACTAGCACGGTCCACGCCAATCCCTCGCTGACACAGAGGATCCACTACCTGGAAGCCGAATCGTGAAAGTAGATCCGGCCATGGATCCCGCTGAGGTGCCGCTGCCAAGTCTCGCTGATCTTCCCACGGTGGTCGCTCAGCAATCGCAGCAGATTGCCCAACAAGGACAGCAGCTGTCGCAGTTGACCGCCATGTTACAGCAACTTCTGCCTCTGCTACAGCAGCAACCATCTCCTCCGCCAGCTCCTGCACCTCCTCCGCAGCGAGTGGCCGCTCCTAACCTCCGCTTGTCCCTGCCGGACAAATTTGATGGGGACTCTAAACTCTGCCGTGGATTTTTGTCTCAGTGTTCCCTGCATATGGAGATGTTGTCGGACTTGTTTCCTTCAGAACGGTCTAAGGTGGCGTTCGTAGTAAGCCTTCTTTCAGGAAAGGCCTTGTCTTGGGCCACACCGCTCTGGGACCGCAATGATCCTGCCACAGCCACAGTCCAGGCCTTCTTCGCTGAACTCCGGAGTGTCTTCGAGGAGCCAGCCCGAGCTTCTTCTGCCGAGACTGCCCTGTTGAACCTGGTCCAGGGTAATTCTTCCGTTGGCGAGTACGCCATACAATTCCGTACTTTTGCTTCCGAACTATCCTGGAATAATGAGGCTCTCTGCGCGACCTTTAAAAAAGGCCTATCCAGTCGCATCAAGGATGTGCTGGCCGCACGAGAGATTCCTGCCAACCTCCAAGAACTCATCCATTTGGCTACCCGCATTGACATGCGTTTTTCTGAGCGACACCAAGAGCTCCGCCAGGAAAAAGACTTAGATCTCTGGGCACCTCTCCCACAGTATCCGTTGCAATCTACGCCTGGGCCTCCCGCCGAGGAGGCCATGCAAGTGGATCGGTCTCGCCTGACCCAGGAAGAGAGGAATCGCCGTAGGGAAGAAAATCTCTGTCTTTACTGTGCCAGTACCGAGCATTTCTTGGTGGATTGCCCTATCCGTCCTCCACGCCTGGGAAACGCACGCACGCACCCAGCTCACGTGGGTGTGGCGTCTCTTGGTTCCAAGTCTGCTCCTCCACGTCTCACGGTACCCGTGCGGTTTTCTTCTTCAGCCAACTCCTCCCTCTCAGCCGTGGCCTGCTTGGACTCCGGTGCCTCTGGAAATTTTATTTTGGAGTCCTTTGTTAATAAATTCAGCATCCCGGTGACCCGTCTCGTCAAACCGCTCTACATTTCCGTGGTCAACGGAGCCAGATTGGACTGCACCGTGCGTTACCGCACAGAACCCCTCCTGATGTCTATCGGACCCCACCACGAAAGGATTGAGTTCTTCATTCTCCCCAACTGCACCTCTGAGGTCCTCCTCGGTCTGCCTTGGCTCCGGCTTCATTCCCCCACCATTGATTGGACCACCGGGGAGATCAGGAACTGGGACTCTGCCTGCCACAGGAAGTGCCTCTCCCCCCCTCCCAGTCCCGTCAGGCAAGCCTCTGTGCCTCCCCATGGCCCCCGTCCTGGTGTCACACTGCCCCGTGCCAGGCCTCGCCCTCTGCCCTCCCTCCCCATTCCCACTCCTGCTGTACTGCCTGCCGTTGAGGAAACCCTCCATTCTTTCCCGGTGTCCTCATCCCAGGGGAGGCAGTTACCGGACAAAGAGAAGGGGAGACCTAAGGGGGGGGGTACTGTTACGCCTAGCGCTCCGGGTCCCCGCTCCTCCCCGGAGCGCTCACGGCGTCTTTCTCCCTGCAGCGCCCCGGTCAGTCCCGCTGACCGGGAGCGCTGCACTGTCTTGGCCGTTGGGGATGCGATTCGCACAGCGGGACGCGCCCGCTCGCGAATCGCATCCCAGGTCACTTACCCGTCCCGGTCCCCTGCTGTCATGTGCTGGCGCGCGCGGCTCCGCTCTCTAGGGCGCGCGCGCGCCAGCTCTCTGAGACTTAAAGGGCCAGTGCACCAATGATTGGTGCCTGGCCCAATTAGTCTAATTGGCTTCCACCTGCTCCCTGCCTTTATCTGACCTCCTCCCATGCACTCCCTTGCCGGATCTTGTTGCCTTGTGCCAGTGAAAGCGTTTAGTGTGTCCAAAGCCTGTGTACCTGAACTTCTGCTACCCATCCTGACTACGAACCTTGCCGCCTGCCCCCCACCTTCTGCTACGTCTGACCTTGCCTCTGCCTAGTCCTTCTGTCCCACGCCTTCTCAGCAGTCAGCGAGGTAGAGCCGTTGCTAGTGGATACGACCTGGTTGCTACTGCCGCAGCAAGACCATCCCGCTTTGCGGCGGGCTCTGGTGAAAACCAGTAGCCTCTTAGAACCGGTCCACTAGCACGGTCCACGCCAATCCCTCGCTGACACAGAGGATCCACTACCTGGAAGCCGAATCGTGACAATTACATTACTTACCCTGTACATTACTTACCCAATTACATTACTTACCCTGAGTTATATCCTGTATTATACTCCAGAGCTGTACTCACTATTCTGCTGGTGAGGTCACTGTGTACATACATTACATTACTTATCCTGTACTGATCCTGAGTTATATCCTGTATTATACTCCAGAGCTGTACTCACTATTCTGCTGGTGAGATCACTGTGTACATACATTACATTACTTATCCTGTACTGATCCTGAGTTATATCCTGTATTATACTCCAGAGCTGTACTCATTATTCTGCTGGTGAGGTCACTGTGTATATACATTACATTACTTATCCTGTACTGATCCTGAGTTATATCCTGTATTATACTCCAGAGCTGTACTCACTATTCTGCTGGTGAGGTCACTGTGTACATACATTACATTACTTATCCTGTACTGATCCTGAGTTATATCCTGTATTATACTCCAGAGCTGTACTCACTATTCTGCTGGTGAGGTCACTGTGTACATACATTACATTACTTATCCTGTACTGATCCTGAGTTATATCCTGTATTATACTCCAGAACTGTACTCACTATTCTGCTGGTGAGGTCACTGTGTACATACATTACATTACTTATCCTGTACTGACCCTGAGTTATATCCTGTATTATACTCCAGAGCTGTACTCACTATTCTGCTGGTGAGATCACTGTGTACATACATTACATTACTTATCCTGTACTGATCCTGAGTTATATCCTGTATTATACTCCAGAGCTGTACTCACTATTCTGCTGGTGAGGTCACTGTGTACATACATTACATTACTTATCCTGTACTGATCCTGAGTTATATCCTGTATTATACCCCAGAGCTGTACTCACTATTCTGCTGGTGAGATCAC
This sequence comes from Hyla sarda, assembly GCF_029499605.1. Classification (NCBI taxonomy): domain Eukaryota; kingdom Metazoa; phylum Chordata; class Amphibia; order Anura; family Hylidae; genus Hyla; species Hyla sarda. The sequence continues at coordinate 5,227,337 of NC_079193.1, read as the reverse complement.
TGTGTACATACATTACATTACTTATCCTGTACTGATCCTGAGTTATATCTTGTATTATACTCCAGAGCTGTACTCACTATTCTGCTGGTGAGGTCACTGTGTACATACATTACATTACTTATCCTGTACTGATCCTGAGTTATATCCTGTATTATGCTCCAGAGCTGTACTCACAATTCTGCTGGTGAGGTCACTGTGTACATACATTACATTACTTATCCTGTACTGATCCTGAGTTATATCCAGTATTATACTCCAGAGCTGTACTCACTATTCTGCTGGTGAGGTCACAGTGTATATACATTACATTACTTATCCTGTACTGATCCTGAGTTTTATCCTGTATTATACTCCAGAGCTGTACTCACTATTCTGCTGGTGAGGTCACTGTGTACATACATTACATTACTTATCCTGTACTGATCCTGAGTTATATCCTGTATTATACCCCAGAGCTGTACTCACTATTCTGCTGGTGAGGTCACTGTGTACATACATTACATTACTTATCCTGTACTGATCCTGAGTTATATCCTGTATTATACCACAGAGCTGTACTCACTATTCTGTAGAACTACAACTCCCAGCAGGACACTTCGCCGCTGTCACCTCCGCTCCGCGGTCCCTTTATCTCTCAGTGTAAACTCTCGGTCTCCATAGTAACGGTGAGAAACCGGAAGTGGGCCTCAGCTGAGCCTCCCTGTGGTCATGTGACCTCCCGCCTCTCCCGTTTATCTCCTGTTTTCGGGCTCCGGTTCTTCTCTTTTGTTTTTCTTCTTTTATTTCTTCCGCATTTTCTCCCATCGCACTCGGTACTGGACATGATCAAGGGCGCTGCAGATTTTCGGTAATCGGAAGTGACGTCACGGCTGTGCTTAAGGGGCGGGGAGATAGCGGGCGGGCGGAGCCTCGGCGGGTCACAGGGTGATCAGTGTCAGATCGTTTCCCGCCGGGTCACAAGATGGTGGACGAGTTAGAGGAGCTGGAAGATCTGGTGCATGTCACTGTGGGCGACCTCCCCAACCGGGGCTACGGGGTGATGGAGGAGATCCGGCGGCAGGGGAAGCTGTGTGACGTCACGCTGAAGGTGATTAACCCCCCCCTCGCCTTCGACTGATTGTGGAACCGATCCCAGCCCCTCCCCCTATAATGGAACCGACCCCAGCCCCCTGCACGTCATAATGTAAACTACCCCAGTCCCCCTCCCGCTCTAATAATGGAGCCGACCCCCAATAATGCAACAACCCCCCCCCCCTCCAATATGGATCCAAATCCAGTCACTTCCTCCTCCCCCTCTAATAGAACCTACTGCAGCCCCCCCCCAATAATGGAACCGACCCCAGCCCCCTGCACGTCATAATGTAAACTACCCCAGTCCCCCTCCAATAAAGGAACTGACCCCCAATAATGCAACCCCCCCCCTCCAATATGGAACCAATTCCATTCTCTCTCCCCCCCCCAATGGAGCAGACCCCCAATGGAGCAGACCCCCAATAATGGAGCAGACCCCAGTCCCCCCCCCCCCAATAATGCAACAACCCCCCCCCCCCCTCCAATATGGAACCAATTCCATTCTCCCCCCCCCCCCCCCCCAATGGAGCAGACCCCCAATAATGGAGCAGACCCCAGTCCCCCCCCCAATAATGCAACAACCCCCCCCCCCTCCAATAGGGAACCAATTCCAGTCTCTCCCCCCCCCCCAATGGAGCAGACCCCCAATAATGGAGCAGACCCCAGTCCCCCCCAATAATGCAACACCCCCCCCTCCAATATGGAACCAATTCCAGTCTCTTCCCCCCCCCCCCAATGGAGCAGACCCCCAATAGTGGAGCAGACCCCAGTCCCCCTCAATAATGCAACAACCCCCCCCCCTCCAATAGGGAACCAATTCCAGTCTCTACCCCCAAATAATGGAGCAGACCCCAGTCCCCCCCAATAAAGGAGTCAACCCCACCCCCCTCCAATAATGGAACCAATTCGTCCCCCCCAATAATAGAACGGACCCCAACGCCCCCCTGTAATTATAAAGCCGATCCCTGTCACCACCCTCACCCTATTGTAACTGATCCCAGTCCCCCGGATAATCGAACCAACCCCAGTCCACCCTCCCTATAATAATGGAACTGATCCCCCCCCCCAATAATGTAATGAACCCCAGTCCTCTCCCTAATAATTAATCCTGTCCTAATCCACCCCCCTCTAATATTGAAACTGATCCCTGTCCACTCTGCAGTGTTACAATGTATCAGTCTGGAGTCCAGGATGTTTAGCTCACAGAGCATTGTCTATAGACTGGATACAATTGTATCACTTCTCAGCTGAGAGCAGGACTAGATATGTACAATGTATCAGTCTGGGGTCCAGGGTGTTTAGCTCACAGAGCATTGTCTAGACTGGATACAATTTTATCACTTCTCAGCTGAGAGCAGGACTAGCTATGTACAATGTATCAGTCTGGGGTCCAGGATGTTTAGCTCACAGAGCATTGTCTAGACTGGATACAATTATCACTTCTCAGCTGAGAGCAGGACGAGCTATGTACAATGTATCAGTCTGGAGTCCAGGAGGTTTAGCTCACAGAGCATTGTCTATAGACTGGATACAATTGTATCACTTCTCAGCTGAGAGCAGGACTAGATATGTACAATGTATCAGTCTGGAGTCCGGGATGTTTAGCTCACAGAGCATTGTCTAGACTGGATACAATTTTATCACTTCTCAGCTGAGAGCAGGACTAGCTATGTACAATGTATCAGTCTGGAGTCCAGGATGTTTAGCTCACAGAGCATTGTCTAGACTGGATACAATTGTATCACTTCTCAGCTGAGAGCAGGACTAGCTATATACAATGTATCAGTCTGGGGTCCAGGAGGTTTAGCTCACAGAGCATTGTCTAGACTGGATACAATTGTATCACTTCTCAGCTGAGAGCAGGACTAGATATGTACAATGTATCAGTCTGGGGTCCAGGATGTTTAGCTCACAGAGCATTGTCTAGACTGGATACAATTGTATCACTTCTCAGCTGAGAGCAGGACTAGATATGTACAATGTATCAGTCTGGAGTCCAGGAGGTTTAGCTCACAGAGCATTGTCTTTTCCATATATGTGAGACGTATTGTGTGTGGTTGGGGTTTTTGGTTTCTTCACTGACCTTGTGCAGAGATCTTAAATTTATTAGATTTCCTATATTTACATAGGACTGCATCAGATGTGCCCCTGCCTTATTCTACTTCCTGACGGCTCCTGAGATCATGTGACCAGGAGGTGCCCCGGTGCCACAATGCTGCCCGCCCTCCCCGTACACACATTGCCGCATTGTCCTCTGCTGTGTAAGAGCTTCCTGCCCAGAGGCGATAATCAGGGCGTGACTGCGAATATCTCCTATCCTCACATCACCCCATCGCTTACCTAGGGTGGTGCAGAATAGTGAGCGCAGCTCTGGAGTATAATACAGGATATAAGTCAGGATCAGTACAGGATAAGTAATGTAATGTATATACACAGTGACCTCACCAGCAGAATAGTGAGTACAGCTCTGGAGTATAATACAGCATATAACTCAGGATCAGTACAGGATAAGTAATGTAATGTACACAGTGATCTCACCAGCAGAATAGTGAGTACAGCTCTGGAGTATAATACAGGATATAACTCAGGGTCAGTACAGGATAAGTAATGTAATGTATGTACACAGTGACCTCACCAGCAGAATAGTGAGTACAGCTCTGGAGTATAATACAGGATATAACTCAGGATCAGTACAGGATAAGTAATGTAATGTATGTACACAATGACCTCACCAGCAGAATAGTGAGTACAGCTCTGGAGTATAATACAGGATATAACTCAGGATCAGTACAGGATAAGTAATGTAATGTATGTACACAGTGATCTCACCAACAGAATAGTGAGTACAGCTCTGGAGTATAATACAGGATATAACTCAGGATCAGTACAGGATAAGTAATGTAATGTATGTACACAGTGACCTCACCAGCAGAATAGTGAGTACAGCTCTGGAGTATAATTCAGGATATAACTCAGGATCAGTACAGGATAAGTAATGTAATGTATGTGCACAGTGATCTCACCAGCAGAATAGTGAGTACAGCTCTGTGGTATAATACAGGATATAACTCAGGATCAGTACATGATAAGTAATGTAATGTATGTACACAGTGACCTCACCAGCAGAATAGTGAGTACAGCTCTGGAGTATAATACAGGATATAACACAGGATCAGTACAGGATAAGTAATGTAATGTATGTACACAGTGACCTCACCATCAGAATAGTGAGTACAGCTCTGGGGTATAATACAGGATATAACTCAGGATCAGTATAGGATAAGTAATGTAATGTATGTACACAGTGACCTCACCAGCAGAATAGTGAGTACAGCTCTGGGGTATAATACAGGATATAACTCAGGATCAGTACAGGATAAGTAATGTAATGTATGTACACAGTGACTCCACCAGCAGAATAGTGAGTACAGCTCTGGAGTATAATACAGGATATAACTCGGGATCAGTACAGGATAAGTAATGTAATGTATGTATGTACACAGTGACCTCACCAGCAGAATAGTGAGTGCATCTCTGGGGGTCTTCTCCCTTGTGCAGTGTTCTTCCTGCCTGTCTTATAGATTCTTCTTCCTTTGCTGCAGAGCATTGCGTCCAGGGATAGATGGAGGTGACATAAATCGGTGTTGATTAAACAAGCTCGGGGTTATCTGTCGTCTTAGCCTCAGATCAGCAGTAATCCCTCGGAGTCGCCCCATATAATGCCCGTCTGTCCTGCCCTCACCCCGATCGCAGTCACTGACCTATTGACCACATTTTCCTCTGCTCTTAGATTGTACATATTGGGGGTTGTAGTATCTGGTCGCCCAGGTCCATTGATGCAGAATATTTAGTGTTCCCTGTCTCGGATCGAGCGCTTGATAGTCCGGCACCTCCTTCATTTGGGCTCTGCTGGATCTGGGGGGTTTGTCTGTGGTTTGGAGCAGGGTCTGCGCAGGGTCGGCTCAGCTCACTCTGCACTAAGAAGATTACAGATTAATTCTGCAGGATCGTTGGCATCGGGAGGGCGGCTCCTGGCAGGTCGGTGGCGCTGATGTCATCCTTTATCCTGCTCGCCCAGAATGACGCTACCACCACTCCCACCATCTCCTCCTCGGTCAGTGACGACTCCCACCATCTCCTCCTCGGTCAGTGACGACTCCCATCATCTCCTCCTCGGTCAGTGACGACTCCCATCATCTCCTCCTCGGTCAGTGACGACTCCCATCATCTCCTCCTCGGTCAGTGACGACTCCCATCATCTCCTCCTCGGTCAGTGACGACTCCCATCATCTCCTCCTCGGTCAGTGACGACTCCCATCATCTCCTCCTCGGTCAGTGACGACTCCCATCATCTCCTCCTCGGTCAGTGACGACTCCCATCATCTCCTCCTCGGTCAGTGACGACTCCCATCATCTCCTCCTCGGTCAGTGACGACTCCCATCATCTCCTTCTCGGTCAGTGACTACTCCCATCATCTCCTCCTCGGTCAGTGACGACTCCCACCATCTCCTCCTCGGTCAGTGACGACTCCCACCATCTCCTCCTCGGTCAGTGACGACTCCCACCATCTCCTCCTCGGTCAGTGACGACTCCCACCATCTCCTCCTCGGTCAGTGACGACTCCCACCATCTCCTCCTCGGTCAGTGACGACTCCCACCATCTCCTCCTCGGTCAGTGACGACTCCCACCATCTCCTCCTCGGTCAGTGACGACTCCCACCATCTCCTCCTCGGTCAGTGACGACTCCCACCATCTCCTCCTCGGTCAGTGACGACTCCCACCATCTCCTCCTCGGTCAGTGACGACTCCCACCATCTCCTCCTCGGTCAGTGACGACTCCCACCATCTCCTCCTCGGTCAGTGACGACTCCCACCATCTCCTCCTCGGTCAGTGACGACTCCCACCATCTCCTTCTTGGTCAGTGACGACTCCCACCATTTCCTCCTCGGTCAGTGACGACTCCCACCATCTCCTCCTCGGTCAGTGACGAGGACATGCTGGGAGTTGTAGTTTTGCAACAGCTGGAGGCACCCTGGTTGGTAAACACTGTTCTAAGTAATGTATAATGCTGCAAGTGTGGCTGCTTGGGATGTGACTGGAGTCTTGTGTGATGGCGTCTGTGTATCCTATATAGCAGAGCTGTGTGCGCGCTCAGGGTAAACAGCAGCTATACCATAATATACAGACAGCGGCACAGCAGGGGGCAAAACGTTTTATCCAAGTTTATCAGTGCCCAGAGTGCAGCAGAATAGTGAGTGCAGCTCTGGGGGTGTGTGGAGGATTAGATATGATATAACCGCAGAATAGTGAGTGCAGCTCTGGGGGTGTGTGGAGGATTAGATATGATATAACCGCAGTATAGTGAGTGCAGCTCTAGGGGTGTGTGGAGGATTAGATATGATATAACCCCAGTATAGTGAGTGCAGCTCTAGGGGTGTTAGGAGGATTAGATATGATATAACCCCAGTATAGTGAGTGCAGCTCTAGGGGTGTTAGGAGGATTAGATATGATATAACCGCAGAATAGTGAGTGCAGCTCTAGGGGTGTGTGGAGGATTAGATATGATATAACCCCAGTATAGTGAGTGCAGCTCTAGGGGTGTTAGGAGGATTAGATATGATATAACCCCAGTATAGTGAGTGCAGCTCTAGGGGTGTTAGGAGGATTAGATATGATATAACCGCAGAATAGTGAGTGCAGCTCTAGGGGTGTGTGGAGGATTAGATATGATATAACCGCAGAATAGTGAGTGCAGCTCTAGGGGTGTGTGGAGGATTAGATATGATATAACCGCAGAATAGTGAGTGCAGCTCTCGAGGTATGTGGAGGATTAGATATGATATAACCCCAGTATAGTGAGTGCAGCTCTCGAGGTGTGTGGAGGATTAGATATGATATAACCCCAGTATAGTGAGTGCAGCTCTCGAGGTGTGTGGAGGATTAGATATGATATAACCGCAGAATAGTGAGTGCAGCTCTGGGGGTGTGTGGAGGATTAGACATAATGTCACAGCAGAATAGTGAGTGCAGCTCTGAAGAGAATGTATGGATATATGAAGTAACAGATTTGATATTTTTCTTCCTCTCAGGTCGGGGAACATAAATTCAGTGCGCACCGGATCGTGCTGGCCGCCTCCATCCCCTACTTCCACGCCATGTTCACCAACGACATGATGGAGTGTAAGCAGGACGAGATCGTCATGCAGGGAATGGACCCCTGGTAAGGAGAGGAGGGAGGACCGGCCTCTGTAGACGCTTTATGGTAACAAACCCTCAGCTGTGAGAAGTCAGAAGGGGTTTCAGCCAGGAGTTTGTTCATGTCTTTTCACGTTACACTTCCAGACCCTGAGGCTGCACTACTGAGACAAGCAGTGTTGTCATAGGGGCTGTGTGTAAGTGCCCCCCCCCCCTGTTCTCCCGCACAGTAATGAGTGCCCCCCCCTGTTCTCCCGCACAGTAATGAGTGCCCCCCCCTGTTCTCCCGCACAGTAATGAGTGCCCCCCCCCCTGTTCTCCCGCACAGTAATGAGTGCCCCCCCCTGTTCTCCCGCACAGTAATGAGTGCCCCCCCCTGTTCTCCCGCACAGTAATGAGTGCGCCCCCCCTGTTCTCCCGCACAGTAATGAGTGCCCCCCCTGTTCTCCCGCACAGTAATGAGTGCCCCCCCCTGTTCTCCCGCACAGTAATGAGTGCCCCCCCCCTGTTCTCCCGCACAGTAATGAGTGCCCCCCCCCTGTTCTCCCGCACAGTAATGAGTGCCCCCCCCCTGTTCTCCCGCACAGTAATGAGTGCCCCCCCCTGTTCTCCCGCACAGTAATGAGTGCCCCCCCCTGTTCTCCCGCACAGTAATGAGTGCCCCCCCCTGTTCTCCCGCACAGTAATGAGTCCCCCCCCTGTTCTCCCGCACAGTAATGAGTGCCCCCCCTCTGTTCTCCCGCACAGTAATGAGTGCCCCCCCTCTGTTCTCCCGCACAGTAATGAGTGCCCCCCCTCTGTTCTCCCGCACAGTAATGAGTGCCCCCCCTCTGTTCTCCCGCACAGTAATGAGTGCCCCCCCCTCTGTTCTCCCGCACAGTAATGAGTGCCCCCCCTCTGTTCTCCCGCACAGTAATGAGTGCCCCCCCTCTGTTCTCCCGCACAGTAATGAGCGCCCCCCTCTGTTCTCCCGCACAGTAATGAGTGCCGCCCCCCCTCTGTTCTCCCGCACAGTAATGAGTGCCCCCCCTCTGTTCTCCCGCACAGTAATGAGTGCCCCCCCTCTGTTCTCCCGCACAGTAATGAGTGCCCCCCCCCTCTGTTCTCCCGCACAGTAATGAGTGCCCCCCCTCTGTTCTCTTGCACAGTAATGAGTGCCCCCCCTCTGTTCTCCCGCACAGTAATGAGTGCCCCCCCTCTGTTCTCCCGCACAGTAATGAGTGGGGCACTCATTACTGTGCGGGAGAACAGAGGGGGGGCACTCATTACTGGGGGGGGGCCCCCTCTGTTCTCCCGCACAGTAATGAGCGACCCCTCTGTTCTCCCGCACAGTAATGAGTGCCCCCCCTCTGTTCTCCCGCACAGTAATGAGTGCCCCCCCTCTGTTCTCCCGCACAGTAATGAGCGACCCCTCTGTTCTCCCGCACAGTAATGAGCGACCCCTCTGTTCTCCCGCACAGTAATGAGTGCCCCCCCCTCTGTTCTCCCGCACAGTAATGAGTGCCCCCCCTCTGTTCTCCCGCACAGTAATGAGCGACCCCTCTGTTCTCCCGCACAGTAATGAGCGACCCCTCTGTTCTCTCGCACAGTAATGAGTGCCCCCCCCCCCCTCTGTTCTCCCGCACAGTAATGAGTGCCCCCCCTCTGTTCTCCCGCACAGTAATGAGTGCCCCCCCTCTGTTCTCCCGCACAGTAATGAGTGCCCCCCCCCGTTCTCCCGCACAGTAATGAGTGACCCCCCTCTGTTCTCCCGCACAGTATTGAGCGACCCCCCTGTTCTCCCGCACAGTAATGAGCGACCCCCCTGTTCTCTCGCACAGTATTGAGTGCCCCCCCTCTGTTCTCCCGCACAGTAATGAGTGCCCCCCCTCTGTTCTCCCGCACAGTAATGAGTGCCCCCCCTCTGTTCTCCCGCACAGTAATGAGTGCCCCCCTCTGTTCTCCCGCACAGTAATGAGTGCCCCCCCTCTGTTCTCTCGCACAGTATTGAGTGCCCCCCCTCTGTTCTCCCGCACAGTAATGAGTGCCCCCCCTCTGTTCTCCCGCACAGTAATGAGTGCCCCCCCTCTGTTCTCCCGCACAGTAATGAGTGCCCCCCCTCTGTTCTCTTGCACAGTAATGAGTGCCCCCCCTCTGTTCTCCCGCACAGTAATGAGTGCCCCCCCTCTGTTCTCCCGCACAGTAATGAGTGGGGCACTCATTACTGTGCGGGAGAACAGAGGGGGGGCACTCATTACTGGGGGGGGGCCCCCTCTGTTCTCCCGCACAGTAATGAGCGACCCCTCTGTTCTCCCGCACAGTAATGAGCGACCCCTCTGTTCTCCCGCACAGTAATGAGCGACCCCTCTGTTCTCCCGCACAGTAATGAGCGACCCCTCTGTTCTCCCGCACAGTAATGAGTGCCCCCCCCTCTGTTCTCCCGCACAGTAATGAGTGCCCCCCCCTCTGTTCTCCCGCACAGTAATGAGCGACCCCTCTGTTCTCCCGCACAGTAATGAGCGACCCCTCTGTTCTCTCGCACAGTAGTGAGTGCCCCCCCTCTGTTCTCCCGCACAGTAATGAGCGACCCCTCTGTTCTCCCGCACAGTAATGAGCGACCCCTCTGTTCTCTCGCACAGTAATGAGTGCCCCCCCTCTGTTCTCCCGCACAGTAATGAGTGCCCCCCCTCTGTTCTCCCGCACAGTAATGAGTGCCCCCCCTCTGTTCTCCCGCACAGTAATGAGTGCCCCCCCTCTGTTCTCCCGCACAGTAATGAGTGACCCCCCCCTGTTCTCCCGCACAGTAATGAGTGACCCCCCCCTGTTCTCCCGCACAGTAATGAGTGACCCCCCCCTGTTCTCCCGCACAGTAATGAGTGACCCCCCCTGTTCTCCCGCACAGTAATGAGTGACCCCCCCTGTTCTCCCGCACAGTAATGAGCGACCCCTCTGTTCTCCCGCACAGTAATGAGCGACCCCTCTGTTCTCCCGCACAGTAATGAGCGACCCCCTCTGTTCTCCCGCACAGTAATGAGCGCCCCCCTCTGTTCTCCCGCACAGTAATGAGTGCCCCCCCTCTGTTCTCTTGCACAGTAATGAGTGCCCCCCTCTTTTCTCCCGCACAGTAATGAGCGACCCCTCTGTTCTCCCGCACAGTAATGAGCGACCCCTCTGTTCTCCCGCACAGTAATGAGTGACCCCCCCTGTTCTCCCGCACAGTAATGAGCGACCCCTCTGTTCTCCCGCACAGTAATGAGCGACCCCTCTGTTCTCCCGCACAGTAATGAGCGACCCCCTCTGTTCTCCCGCACAGTAATGAGCGACCCCCTCTGTTCTCCCGCACAGTAATGAGTGCCCCCCCTCTGTTCTCTTGCACAGTAATGAGTGCCCCCCTCTTTTCTCCCGCACAGTAATGAGCGACCCCTCTATTCTCCCGCACAGTAATGAGCGACCCCTCTGTTCTCCCGCACAGTAATGAGCGACCCCTCTGTTCTCCCGCACAGTAATGAGTGCCCCCCCCCTCTGTTCTCCCGCACAGTAATGAGTGCCCCCCCCTGTTCTCCCGCACAGTAATGAGTGCCCCCCCCTGTTCTCCCGCACAGTAATGAGTGCCCCCCCCTGTTCTCCCGCACAGTAATGAGTGCCCCCCCTCTGTTCTCCCGCACAGTAATGAGTGCCCCCCCCCTCTGTTCTCCCGCACAGTAATGAGCGACCCCTCTGTTCTCCCGCACAGTAATGAGCGACCCCTCTGTTCTCCCGCACAGTAATGAGTGCCCCCCCTGTTCTCCCGCACAGCAATGAGCGCCCCCCCTCTGTTTTCCCGCACAGTAATGAGTGCCCCCCCTCTGTTTTCCCGCACAGTAATGAGTGCCCCCCCTCTGTTCTCCCGCACAGTAATGAGTGCCCCCCCTCTGTTCTCCCGCACAGTAATGAGTGCCCCCCCTGTTCTCCCGCACAGTAATGAGTGCCCCCCCTGTTCTCCCGCACAGTAATGAGTGCCCCCCCTCTGTTCTCCCGCACAGTAATGAGTGCCCCCCCTCTGTTCTCCCGCACAGTAATGAGCGACCCCTCTGTTCTCCTGCAGCGCCCTGGAGGCTTTGATTAACTTTGCCTATAATGGGCACCTGGCCATCGACCAGCAGAACGTGCAGTCCCTCCTGATGGGCGCCAGTTTCCTGCAACTGCAGAACATCAAGGACGCCTGCTGCTCTTTCCTGAAGGAACGGTAAGTGTCCCCGTCTTCTCTAGTCGCCTCCAAAGCTGCAGCTGTTCAGCCATCATCTGTATCATTTGTAATTGAACAATTCATTGGTCAAGATGAATAATTTGCATGTCTCCGCCCATTGCCCAGAGGAGATGGGATTGAGGTGCCAACTCCTTCTGTCCTGATGAGCACTTTCTATACTGAGTATCCAACTGTGTTCTTAGATACACCAGGATGAGCTGCAGCATCATGGCCGATCCTGTGCATTCTGGGAGTTGGCCTAGAGCTTACGTCAGTCGTTAGTTTCCCAGCATTCCTTGATCAACCGTTAGTGGTTTCCATGTCAATAGCGGAAGTGATAAATGTTTTGTATAGGGCGTTGCCGGCAATAAAAGCCCCGCCCCCTAGGATCATCATGTGGTGGAAGTAGTTAAGGGGGACAGGTCGGCTCTGGGCAGTGCGGGGTCATAACTGCTGGTCTTCTCTCTAAGGTTACACCCCAAGAACTGCCTGGGGGTGCGACAGTTTGCGGAGACGATGATGTGCGCCGTGCTGTACGACTCCGCTAACCGCTTCATCCATGAGCACTTTGTGGAGGTCTCCATGTCGGAGGAATTCCTGGCGTTGGCCTTCGATGAGGTCCTGGAGCTGGTCTCCAGAGATGAGCTAAACGTGAAGGCCGAGGAGCAGGTACAGGACCCCTGACCCTGCAGTCCTGTCCTCACTACATGACCCTGCAGTCCTGTCCTCATTACATCACACCTGACCCTGCAGTCCTGTCCTCATTACATCACACCTGACCCTGCAGTCCTGTCCTCATTACATCACACCTGACCCTGCAGTCCTGTCCTCATTACATCACACCTGACCCTGCAGTCCAGACCTCATTACATCACACCTGACCCTGCAGTCCTGTCCTCATTACATCACACCTGACCCTGCAGTCCTGTCCTCATTACATCACACCTGACCCTGCAGTCCTGTCCTCATTACATCACACCTGACCCTGCAGTCCTGTCCTCATTACATCACACCTGACCCTGCAGTCCTGTCCTCATTACATCACACCTGACCCTGCAGTCCTGTCCTCACTACATCACACTTGACCCTGCAGTCCTGTCCTCACTACATGACCCTGCAGTCCTGTCCTCACTACATGACCCTGCAGTCCTGTCCTCGTTACATCACACCTGACCCTGCAGTCCTGTCCTCGTTACATCACACCTGACCCTGCAGTCCTGTCCTCGTTACATGACCCCTGACCCTGCAGTCCTGTCCTCACTACATCACACCTGACCCTGCAGTCCTGTCCTCACTACATCACACCTGACCCTGCAGTCCTGTCCTCACTACATGACCCCTGACCCTGCAGTCCTGTCCTCACTACATCACACCTGACCCTGCAGTCCTGTCCTCATTACATCACACCTGACCCTGCAGTCCTGTTCTCATTACATGACCCCTGACCCTGCAGTCCTGTCCTCACTACATGACCCCTGACCCTGCAGTCCTGTCCTCATTACATGACCCCTGACCCTGCAGTCCTGTCCTCACTACATCACACCTGACCCTGCAGTCCTGTCCTCACTACATGACCCTGCTGTCCTGTCCTCATTACATCACACCTGACCCTGCAGTCCTGTCCTCATTACATCACACCTGACCCTGCAGTCCAGTCCTCACTACATGACCCCTGACCCTGCAGTCCTGTCCTCACTACATGACCCTGCAGTCCTGTCCTCATTACATCACACCTGACCCTGCAGTCCTGTCCTCATTACATCACACCTGACCCTGCAGTCCAGTCCTCACTACATGACCCCTGACCCTGCAGTCCTGTCCTCACTACATGACCCTGCAGTCCTGTCCTCACTACATCACACCTGACCCTGCAGTCCTGTCCTCATTACATCACACCTGACCCTGCAGTCCTGTCCTCACTACATGACCCTGCTGTCCTGTCCTCATTACATCACACCTGACCCTGCAGTCCTGTCCTCACTACATGACCCCTGACCCTGCAGTCCTGTCCTCACTACATCACACCTGACCCTGCAGTCCTGTCCTCATTACATCACCCCTGACCCTACAGTCCTGTCCTCACTACATCACACCTGACCCTGCAGTCCTGTCCTCATTACATCACACCTGACCCTGCAGTCCTGTCCTCACTACATGACCCTGCTGTCCTGTCCTCATTACATCACACCTGACCCTGCTGTCCTGTCCTCATTACATCACACCTGACCCTGCAGTCCTGTCCTCATTACATCACACCTGACCCTGCAGTCCTGTCCTCATTACATCACCCCTGACCCTACAGTCCTGTCCTCACTACATCACACCTGACCCTGCAGTCCTGTCCTCACTACATCACACATGACCCCTGACCCTGCAGTCCTGTCCTCACTACATGACCCCTGACGTCCTGTCCTCACTACGTGACCCCTGACCCTGCAGTCCTGTCCTCACTACGTGACCCCTGACCCTGCAGTCCTGTCCTCACTACGTGACCCCTGACCCTGCAGTCCTGTCCTCACTACGTGACCCCTGACCCTGCAGTCCTGTCCTCTTTACGTGACCCCTGACCCTGCAGCCCTGTCCTCACTACGTGACCCCTGACCCTGCAGCCCTGTCCTCACTGCGTGACCCCTGACCCTGCAGCCCTGTCCTCACCCTCATCGCACCCCTCCCACTCTCCTGTAATACTCTGTGCTGCTGCTCCCACTCATTAACTCTTAGTACAGTGTTTCCCAACGAGGGTGCCTCCAGCTTATGCAAAACTACAACTCCCAGCATGCCCGGGAGTACTCTGTGCCCGCCCCCCCCCCCCTCCGGAATACCCTGTGCCCCCCCCTCCGGAATACCCTGTGCCTGCCCCCCGGAATACCCTGTGCCTGCCCCCTGGAATGCCCTGTGCCGCTGTTTTCACCATGTCTGTCTCCCCGTCAGGTGTTTGAGGCGGCCTTGGCCTGGGTGCGCTATGACCGGGAGCAGCGGGAGCTCTTCCTTCCGGAGCTGCTGACTAAGATCCGGCTGCCCCTGTGCCGTCCGCAGTTCCTGACGGATCGGGTGCAGCAGGATGACTTGGTGCGCTGCTGCCATAAGTGCCGGTAAGGGCCGATCATACGCGGTGCGCGCCGCTCCTCGTCCTGTGATTGAGTCTTGTGTCTGGATTCCAGGGACCTGGTGGACGAAGCGAAGGATTACCACCTGATGCCAGAACGTAGGCCACACCTCCTGGCCTTCAAGACCCGCCCCCGCTGCTGCACCTCCATAGCCGGCCTCATCTACGCGGTGGGAGGACTGAACTCTGCAGGTATCTTATAATCTGAACTATCCCATAGACATCAGTTATCTGACCGAATAAAAGATGGCCGACCTGAAACACTCTGCGCTGCTGGAAGGGGGAGCCTCAGACAGCAGGGAAAGGGTTACACTGGTGCAGGATTAATACGGGACGATATGAATGAGGTGGTAAATCTCTAATACCACCGCTACACCGAGCCTATACTCAACCGTAGTAGTGACCTGCAGTCCTATGTAACACCACAGATAACACAGTGATAACTCTCTGAGTACAGATAATGTATAGATGTGACCTGCAGTCCTATGTAACACCACAGATAACACAGTGATAACTCTCTGAGTACAGATAATGTATAGATGTGACCTGCAGTCCTATGTAACACCACAGATAACAGTGATAACTCTCTGAGTACAGATAATGTAGTAGATGTGACCTGCAGTCCTATGTAACACCACAGATAACACAGTGAAAACTCTCTGAGTACAGATAATGTATAGATGTGACCTGCAGTCCTATGTAACACCACAGATAACAGTGATAACTCTCTGAGTACAGATAATGTATAGATGTGACCTGCAGTCCTATGTAACACCGCAGATAACACAGTGATAACTCTCTGAGTACAGATAATGTATAGATGTGACCTGCAGTCCTATGTAACACCACAGATAACACAGTGAAAACTCTCTGAGTACAGATAATGTATAGATGTGACCTGCAGTCCTATGTAACACCACAGATAACAGTGATAACTCTCTGAGTACAGATAATGTATAGATGTGACCTGCAGTCCTATGTAACACCACAGATAACAGTGATAACTCTCTGAGTACAGATAATGTAGTAGATGTGACCTGCAGTCCTATGTAACACCACAGATAACACAGTGAAAACTCTGAGTACAGATAATGTATAGATGTGACCTGCAGTCCTATGTAACACCACAGATAACAGTGATAACTCTCTGAGTACAGATAATGTATAGATGTGACCTGCAGTCCTATGTAACACCACAGATAACACAGTGATAACTCTCTGAGTACAGATAATGTAGTAGATGTGACCTGCAGTCCTATGTAAGAAGGTAGTTATACCGATGATACATGACGCTTCACTGTTCTGTGGTTAAGATGAGTAGCGAATTTCTACGCAGGTGACTCTCTGAATGTGGTTGAAGTCTTCGACCCAATCGCCAACCGCTGGGAGAAGTGTCAGCCAATGACGACGGCTCGCAGCAGGGTGGGAGTCGCCGTGGTTAATGGACTCCTGTATGCCATTGGTGGCTATGACGGCCAATCGCGTCTGAGCACTGTGGAAGTCTACAACCCCGACACAGACTCATGGACCAAAGTAGGAAGTATGAACAGCAAGAGAAGGTGAGTCCAGAGAGTAATGGCCGCCACCGGAGGGGGAGGGGTCTGCTAATCCTCTGCCATTCTTAATTATAGGATCTATATGGTCACCATTAGTATTATTATAGGATCTATATTGTCACCATTATTATTATAGGATCTATATGGTCACCATTAATATTATTATAGGATCTATATGGTCACCATTAATATTATTATAGGATCTATATGGTCACCATTAGTATTATAGGAGGTGTATAGGATCTATATGGGCACCATTAGTATTATAGGAGGTGTATAGGATCTATATGGACACCATTAGTATTATAGGAGGTGTATAGGATCTATATGGTCACCATTAGTATTATATGAGGTGTATAGGATCTATATGGTCACCATTAGGATTATAGGAGGTGTATAGGATCTATATGGACACCATTAGTATTATAGGAGGTGTATAGGATCTATATGGACACCATTAGTATTATAGGAGGTGTATAGGATCTATATGGTCACCATTAGAATTATAGGAGGTGTATAGGATCTATATGGTCACCATTAGTATTATTATAGGATCTATATGGTCACCATTAGTATTATAGGAGGTGTATAGGATCTATATGGTCACCATTAGGATTATAGGAGGTGTATAGGATCTATATGGTCACCATTAGTATTATAGGAGGTGTATAGGATCTATATGGACACCATTAGGATTATAGGAGGTGTATAGGATCTATATGGTCACCATTAGGATTATAGGAGGTGTATAGGATCTATATGGACACCATTAGTATTATAGGAGGTGTATAGGATATATATGGTCACCATTAGTATTATAGGAGGTGTATAGGATCTATATGGTCACCATTAGGATTATAGGAGGTGTATAGGATCTATATGGACACCATTAGGATTATAGGAGGTGTATAGGATCTATATGGACACCATTAGGATTATAGGAGGTGTATAGGATCTATATGGTCACCATTAGTATTATAGGAGGTGTATAGGATCTATATGGTCACCATTAGGATTATAGGAGGTGTATATGATCTATATGGACACCATTAGGATTATAGGAGGTGTATAGGATCTATATGGACACCATTAGGATTATAGGAGGTGTATAGGATCTATATGGACACCATTAGTATTATAGGTGGTGTATAGGATCTATATGGTCACCATTAGTATTATAGGAGGTGTATAGGATCTATATGGACACCATTAGTATTATAGGAGGTGTATAGGATCTATATGGTCACCATTAGTATTATAGGAGGTGTATAGGATCTATATGGTCACCATTAGGATTATAGGAGGTGTATAGGATCTATATGGTCACCATTAGGATTATAGGAGGTGTATAGGATCTATATGGACACCATTAGGATTATAGGAGGTGTATAGGATCTATATGGACACCATTAGTATTATAGGAGGTGTATAGGATATATATGGTCACCATTAGTATTATAGGAGGTGTATAGGATCTATATGGTCACCATTAGGATTATAGGAGGTGTATAGGATCTATATGGTCACCATTAGGATTATAGGAGGTGTATAGGATCTATATGGACACCATTAGGATTATAGGAGGTGTATAGGATCTATATGGACACCATTAGTATTATAGGAGGTGTATAGGATATATATGGTCACCATTAGTATTATAGGAGGTGTATAGGATCTATATGGTCACCATTAGGATTATAGGAGGTGTATAGGATCTATATGGTCACCATTAGGATTATAGGAGGTGTATAGGATCTATATGGACACCATTAGGATTATAGGAGGTGTATAGGATCTATATGGACACCATTAGTATTATAGGAGGTGTATAGGATCTATATGGTCACCATTAGTATTATAGGAGGTGTATAGGATCTATATGGACACCGTTAGTATTATAGGAGATGTATAGGATCTATATGGTCACCGTTAGTATTATAGGAGGTGTTTAGGATCTATATGGACATCATTAGGATTATAGGAGGTGTATAGGATCTATATGGTCACCATTAGTATTATTATAGGATCTATATGGTCACCATTAGTATTATAGGAGGTGTATAGGATCTATATGGACACCATTAGGATTATAGGAGGTGTATAGGATCTATATGGACACCATTAGCATTATAGGAGGTGTATAGGATCTATATGGTCACCATTAGGATTATAGGAGGTGTATAGGATCTATATGGTCACCATTAGGATTATAGGAGGTGTATAGGATCTATATGGTTACCATTAGGATTATAGGAGGTGTATAGGATCTATATGGTCACTGTTAGTATTATAGGAGGTGTATAGGATCTATATGGTCACTGTTAGTATTATAGGAGGTGTATAGGATCTATATGGGCACCATTAGTATTATAGGAGGTGTATAGGATCTATATGGGCACCATTAGTATTATAGGAGGTGTATAGGATCTATATGGACACCATTAGGATTATAGGAGGTGTATAGGATCTATATGGTCACCATTAGGATTATAGGAGGTGTATAGGATCTATATGGACACCATTAGTATTATAGGAGGTGTATAGAATCTATATGGTCACCATTAGGATTATAGGAGGTGTATAGGATCTATATGGTCACCATTAGTATTATAGGATCTATATGGTCACCATTAGTATTATAGGAGGTGTATAGGATCTATATGGTCACCATTAGGATTATAGGATCTATATGGAAACCATTAGGATTATAGGAGGTGTATAGGATCTATAGGGTCACCATTAGTATTATTATAGGATCTATATGGTCACCATTCGTATTATAGGAGGTGTATAGGATCTATATGGTCACCATTAGGATTATAGGAGGTGTATAGGATCTATATGGACACCATTAGGATTATAGGAGGTGTATAGGATCTATATGGACACCATTAGGATTATAGGAGGTGTATAGGATCTATATGGTCACCATTAGGATTATAGGAGGTGTATAGGATCTATATGGTCACCATTAGGATTATAGGAGGTGTATAGAATCTACATGGTCACCATTAGGATTATAGGAGGTGTATAGGATCTATATGGACACCATTAGTATTATTATAGGATCTATATGGGCACCATTAGTATTATAGGAGGTGTATAGGATCTATATGGTCACCATTAGGATTATAGGAGGTGTATAGGATCTATATGGACACCATTAGTATTATAGGAGGTGTATAGGATCTATATGGTCACCATTAGGATTATAGGAGGTGTATAGGATCTATATGGTCACCATTAGGATTATAGGTTGGGCTATACAATCAGACTTAATTGCACTAATACCCCTCATGTAAGTGAATCTTCCCCCAGGGTCACCTCCACCTTTTATATACAGAGCGCTGTGCGTCCATCTCTGACCCGTAGCCGTCATTGCTGAGATGTTTCTTGTGTCCTCAGTGCGATGGGAACAGTGGTGCTTGATGGACAGATCTACGTCTGCGGGGGCTACGATGGCAACTGCTCGCTGAACTCGGTGGAGACGTATTCTCCGGAAACAGACAAGTAAGACGCCGCCATGTTTATAGCTGCGATTGGTAGAAACACGAATTTCCATATTCACTGACAGCTAGCAGGGATTTTAGGAGAAAACTTACCGTATATAAAAGATCTGACCGGTTGAGCAGTTAGAGGGGAGTGGATCACTACATGGTGCTTGTTGTTTTTAGGTGGACGGTGGTGACCCCCATGAGTTCTAATCGCAGTGCAGCCGGTGTGACTGTGTTCGAAGGCCGGATTTATGTGTCGGGTGGACACGATGGGTTACAGATCTTCAACACTGTATGTATGATCCTACATGATCGGGACAGGACGCCCCTCTTCACAGCCTACTCCCCCCCCCCCCCCCCCACACTCTCCTGTAGACACAGTCTTAGCACTCATAGACCCATCTGAATATCCTGTTCTTCCCTTGTCAGTCCTGCTCCTCATAGACACAGCTTGGGAGTCCCCCTCCTCAGGGGTGCAGCTTGGAAGTCCCACTCCCCCCCCCCCCCCCTCCTCCTCAGGGGCGTAGCTTGGGAGTCCCACTCCCCCTCATAGGCACAGCTTGTCTGTCAGTCCCCTGCCTCCTCCTCCATAGACGTATCCTGAGTGGCCCGCTGATGACAGATGATTCCTTTTTCCTTTCACAGATGGAGTATTACAATCACCACACGGCTACATGGCATCCTGTGGCAAGTATGCTGAACAAACGCTGCCGTCATGGAGCGGCTTCTCTGGGCAGCAAGATGTTCATCTGCGGCGGTTACGATGGTTCTGCCTTCCTGAGCGTGGCAGAGGTTTACAACTCCATGGCAGACCAATGGTACCTCATCACTCCAATGAACACTCGGCGCAGTCGCGTCTCTCTTGTAGCCAACTGCGGGCGTCTTTATGCAGTTGGCGGCTATGACGGCCAGTCTAACTTGAACTCTGTTGAAATGTACGACCCGGAGACCAACCGCTGGACGTTCATGGCCCCCATGGTTTGCCACGAAGGGGGCGTGGGAGTGGGCTGTATACCGCTCCTCACCATATAGCAGTACGCGGGCCACCTCAAGAACATATTCTTCTATGGGATACAGGCTCTGCGTCTGATCTTTTTTTAATTAATGTGAACGCCAGGACCTTGAGATGTGAGGTGCGCCCGGTGCTCGTGTCTCCTCCAGTGTGTGATATATGCCTGTGTTGTCTACGTAATCAGAATGTATGTATCAACTATAATCTCCGCCACAAGAGGGACCGCCATGGGGCCAACCACAACCCCAAACCTCCTCCAAGTATTGGATCTCATAAGATGTGTAAACGTGTTCTAGCTTCTGCACCAAAGTGATCCGTGTGTTGTGCACCGCGCTGTGCGCTGTAGTCTGACTGTCCGGGAGCTCGCAATTCAGTTACAATCTGTCACTTTCTTAATTCTCTTTCCATACAGGTCGACCAATTATTGTAAAGACTATAGTGCCATAGAGTTACCTGGACTTCCCTTTGGTCTACATTCCTCTTTTGCCGCCATCTTTTTTGTGGGTCGGTGCTGCCTATTATGACCAGTCTGGTCTGGAGATGACTGATCTGGTTACAGTACAGATAGAAGTAAGGATATGTAAGCTTTAAGCAACTCTTTGCTCGCTCCCTGAGTCATTTAATGCAGTCACAGCCCAGGCTCCAGTTATATCTTGTCAGTACTGACGGTGCCACTAATAGCTTTATGACATACACATTTCACAATGCACTATAATGACGCATGATCTGGCAGGACATTGAATAGAAGGCAATAGAGAGTAACAGAAAGGAAGTACCATGCAGAGTGGACTGGTGCAATGATTAGAATACTGTAACACAGTGTACTCTGCAGAAGGCTTTATACCAATAGGAGGCAGTAGAGAGCCTGAGAGTTATCAGGAATACAGAATCATCCACACTGGACTTGTGCATTGATCAGAATAGAATCTATTTAGATAATTTGTTGGTGATCTGCAGCCATTAGATCCAGTAGACAATCTATAGCCAACCCTTTTAGCTGATACGACCTCTAATGGCTTTATAATGTACACATTTCCCATGTTGCACTGTGATGAAGCTCTGGGCAGACATTGTACCAATAGGAGGCATTAGAGAGTAACAGAAAGGAAGTACCTTGCAGGCTGGACTTGTGCAATGATCAGAATACACTGTAAACTTTAAACCAACAGGAGGCAGTAGAGAGGCTGAGTGTTAATAATAAGGTAGCGCCATGCAGAATGAACTTGTGCAAAAGGCATAATACATTGTAACAAAGTGTGCTTGGTGGAAGGCTTTATACCAATAGGAGGCAGTAGAGAGCCTGAGAGTTTACAGGGAGGCAGCACTATGCAGACTGGACTTGTGCAATGATCAAAAAAGAATTTATATAGAGAATTTGCTGGTGATCTGCAGCCCCCCAGACCCTGTAGACCAGTCTTCTCCAAACTGTGGCCCTCCAGAGGTTGCAAAACTACAACTCCCAGCATGCCCGTTGGCTGTCCGGGCATGCTGGGAGTTGTAGTTTTACAGCATCTGGAGAGCCGTGGTTTGGAGACCACTGCTGTAGACAATCTATAGCTGACCCTTTTGGATTTTTAAAGGGGTACTCCACTGGAAAATATTTTCTTTTAAATGACTTCTATTACAAAAAATCTTAACCCTTCCAGTACTTATCAGCTGCCGTATGCTCCACAGGAAGTTCTTTTCTTTTTAGAATTTCCTTTGTGCCTGACGACAGTGCCTGACATTTTAGGAACTGTCCAGAGCAGGATAGGTTTTCTATAGGGATTTGCTTCTACTCTGGACAGTTCCTAAAATGGACAGAGGTACTGTGGTCAGGCAGAAGGGAAATTCAAAAAAAGAAAAGAACTTCCTGTGGCTCATAACATTGGCTGATAAGTACTGGAAAAAAAAAAAAAAATAATGTTTTCCAGTGGAGTACCCCTTTAAGGACCATTCACAATAAGGAGGGTTATACACTTTCCTCCAGGGACCAAGAGGCTGCAATAAATCTTCTGGGACCGCAGGGGCTACACAATCGTCTCTAAAGTTTGTTGCAGTTCATTTTTTCTGCCATAATTTCACCACCAGGGGGCGATGTACATGAACAGGTATAAAGGAGTCAGTGCATCCGGGGTTCACGTAAGATGTTCAGTGCACCCCTTTTACTCTTGGCACCTTTAAAGGGGTACTCCACTCGCCCAGCATCCGGAACATTTTGTTCCAAACGCTGGGTGCGGGCTGCGGGGGTCGTGACGTCACAGCCACACCCCTTGTGATGTTACACCCCCTCAATGCAAGTCTATGGGAGCGGGCGAGGCCGCTGCCATGCCCCCTCCCATAAACTTGCATTGTGGGGGTGTGGTCGTGACATCACGAACCCCGCAGCCTGCACCCAGCGTTTGGAACAAAATGTTCCAGATTCTGGGCCAGTGGAGTACCCCTTTTAAAGGGGTTATCCAGGAAAAAACATTTTTTCATATATCAACTGGCTCCAGAAAGCTACATATTTGTAAATTACTTCTATTTAAAAATCTTAATCCTTTCAGTACTTATGAGCTGCTGAAGTTGAGTTGTTCTTTCCTGTCTAAGTGCTCTCTGATGACACGTGTCTCGGGAACCGCCCAGTTTAGAAGCAAATCCCAATAGCAAACCTATTCTACTCTGTGCAGTTCCCGAGACAAGCAGAGATGTCAGCAGAGAGCACTGTTGCCAGACAGAAAAGAACAACTCAACTTCAGCAGCTGATAATTATTGAAAGGATTAAGACTTATTAATAGAAGCAATTTACAAATGTGTTTAACTTTCTGGAGCCAGTTGATATATTAAAAAAAAAAAAAAAAGTATTTTTTCCTGGATTACCCCTTTAAGGTCATGTTATAAAACGTGCGGCTGTCCCATGTCAATCTTCTTGTCTATAGGATCTCCCCCCCCCCCCCCCCCCCCAATATATACCAGATCTTTAGCTGTGAATTGGTTTTGTGTGCAATGGGTTAATGATGCTGTTCATGACACAGACTCTAGAGGGCGCTGTCATAGATAAGGCACAGCCTGTATTTATTATACATGATCAGGAATTCTGGGTAGTTTTCAATGGATTACTATACATTAAAACTGGTGAACGTTGTCTTGGTCTTTTATTTTCGGGATGGAGGAGGTCTCTTTATTTTGACGGTGTCCTGATCGATAAAATAAGTGACACTCCTGGGCGCTTCATCGACCGGAACCTGATTGGCCAAATGGTTCTTATCCGCAGACACGTTTCTATGTTTCCTCGGCTTGTAACTTTTTTACAGGACAATTTTCTGTGTCACCTGCAGGGGGCATCCTATGGATTCTCTCTATATGACTGAGCCCTCATGGTGCCGCTTTATTTTTTTATCAGGTTTATACCTATATCATCTCCTGTCAGTTCTGCTGCTCACCGTTCCGTAACTGTGATGAATATTGGTGTAGTTATGGGTGAGAAATGCACCAGTGGGGGCAGAAAGTGTTGCCCTCTGCAGGAGAAGACGTCATTCATCCCCAGAGTCCTCCTGCCAGTCTCACTGATTGATGCTGATATTAAAGGGGTTATCCAGGAAAAAACTTTATATATATATATATATATATATATATATATATATATATATATATATATATATATATATATATATATATATATATATATATATATATAACTATTACCAAAGAATAAGTTGGCCAGCACTATTAATTCCAAACTATTGTAAAAACCTGGCCCGCAGGCTGCTGAGCTAAATATACAGCAACAGGAGAATACAGCAGCACACTGCTAGCACAAAGATACAGATGAAACATGAGTATATAGATAAAACATGAGTATATAGATAGAACATGAAAAGCTATACAGCTGTAATGCAATAAATGAAGATATGAAATTATGAGGTACTTAGCTTGCAAATTTGGCGCCAAATAGCGTGGACCGTCCCACATTCTGGGATGCCAATATGGATCTACCATCGCCGTTCAGTAACCTGAGAAGAAAGCAAAATACTCGTAATAGGGTTGGGTCGGGAGGGAGGATACTCGCCTCCTGTCTTCATATAACTTATATTTTCCGTCACAAGCTAGGAAAATCTCGATTTATATATCAGACAGGAGGCTCGTATCTTATGCAAGTTTAAAGCTAAACTAAATAACACAATTATACCAAGACAAGATAATCATAATACCGACACAGAAATATGTTCCTCTGGTCTGAAGTAGAACTGACGAAAGGTCGTCTCTGTCGACCAGTCAGCGGGTAAAAGAAGATCAGAAAGTGAACCCCCGGAAGTGACCACCTTTGTGGCCATAGCACCTCTAGAGGAGTGGGCACCAAACAGGGCAACATCGATTCCCGCCATTTCCATGGCCGCCCTCACCCACCTGGCCAAAGTGGCCTTCTATAATCAGATCTGGACAGGAGTTGAATATCGTCCTGTTGTTCCATTCGACAGCTTGGCGCAACCACCACTGCAATTCCTGAACGGATTCCGGACAGAGGAATACCTCGTCCGCATATCATAAGCCCTGGTGAAGATGGAGGGCTTTGAGCCGTTGGAAGGCCCGATAATGGAGTGGAGCCGGGAAGATCGTTTGAATCGAAGCCGATGATTCTTGCAATAATCCTCAGAGATGCTCGACCCTTGCGCAATACCGCCCTGATTTCCTTGCGAATCAAGGCCAGTTTGGCAGCCTGTAAACGCAAGACTGCTAGTTTGGTATCCACTAGGAAACCTAGGAACTCCATTTCTTGGGCAGGAAGAAGTACTGACTTTTTGAAGTTAATGAGGAAGCCGAGCTCCTCCAACAGGGACACTGTCCATTGACTGTGCAATTTGGCCTGAACTCTGGATCGTGCCATGATTAGCAAATCGTCCAGGTATATAATTAGCCTCACTCCTTTGCTCCGCAGAGCTGCGACCACCGGCTTCAGTAGTTTGGTGAAGCACCACGGGGCCGATGATAAACTGAATGGAAGGCAAGTGAATTGCCACATTCGGCCTCTCCACAGAAACCTGAGGAATTTCTGGGAGGACGGATGCATGGGGATGGTAAGATACGCGTCCTTTAGGTCGACCTTTACTAGCCAGTCTCCTGGCCATAGAAGGTCCCGTAGAAGATGGATTCCTTCCATCTTGAAGTGTCGGTACACTATGTTTTGATTCAAGTCTCTTAGATTTATTACTGGGCGGTAGCCACCATCCTTCTTCTTGACCAAGAAGAGGTTGCTGACAAACCCGGGTGAGAGAGGATCTACCTCTTGGACAGCTCTCTTCGACAAAAGCTCTTGCAGCTCTTGGTCTATGAGCAACATTGTGAGTGGAAAATCGAAGCTGTTGAGGAATGTGATTCATAGGCAGTGGATACTGGAATTCTATATGGTATCCCGCTATTGTGTTGAGGACCCACGCATCTGCTGTAATCGCGGACCAGGTGTGGGTAAAAAACTGCAGTCTGCCCCCCACCATTGTTTGTGGAAGTGCATGAGGGAATGTACTCACCAGTAGGGGGACGGGATCTGGGATACCCTCGACCACCTCGTCCACGCCATGGCCTTCCCCTTGGTGGAAAAAAGGGAGCTGGCTGTGCCACCGGAAGTGCGTACTGTTGTGGAGCGGGAGCGTAGCTCTGAGCAGAGGGCCTGGAGTAGGGCATGTATGAACTATTTCGGCCGGCAGATCGGCCTCTTCCTCTGCCGGCCCTGTTGAAAACCTTGGTCGACTTTAACGAGTTCTGCGCCTTGTCAAGGCTGGTGAACATGCCTACCAATTTATTGATGTTTTTCACAATATCATCGCCGAACAGCAGGCCCTCAGCCGAGGGACCTGGCTCACTTTCGGCCAAGTGCGCAAGCTGTGGCTCGAGCTTCATTAAGATGGAGCGTCAGCGTTCAATCGAACAGGTTGTGTTCGCCGAACCCAACATGCAGATGGCCCTTTGGGCCCATCCCCTCAGTTGTTCCAAGTCTACAGGCTGTTGCGAAGACACCGCCTGCTCGGACAGATTCAATATTTTGGTCAGGGGACCCAGCATGTCCAAGATACGGTCCTGGATTACCTTGAATGAGCTTTCAATGCTTTTCTTTGTGTATTTACCCGACCGGGTGAGATATTTAAGAAGCACCGGATCAGTCTCCGGGGTTAACGCCACTTTCTTGGCCACATATGGCCGGGGGATTCTGCTCTAAGTTTGTTCCAATTAGCCCGGTCTAGGGCGCGTCTGGTTCAATATTTCATGTATTGGGCCACCTGGGGAAGAGGGGCCTAATCACCTGACCTGGGATGCGTTATGGCATCCGGACTAAAGAACGGCTGTCCCAGAGTGTCCAGAATGGTATCATTGGACCCTTCGGGGTTGGCGTCCGTGAGATCCGCCTGATTCCCCGCAGAATCATCCTCAGACCCAGAGTCATTAGCCTGTTCAGACTCGGACTCTTCTGAAGACTCTTCGGCGGAAGAGTCGTTGAAGGAGTTTGGTTTTGTCTGTTTTGCGGACTTCTGCCTCTTATGATGCTCCTTGAGGCCCAAGGGTCGAAATGGGTCATGTATCTGCGAGGATTGACAGGCCGTGTCTGGCCCTGTCTGGGGCACCTTATTTACTTCCCCTGCCGGGGAGTCGAAAACGACATTGGTGTGTTTTCGTTTTTCCAGAGCCTTGCCCTGTCTACCAATGTCTGTCGCCAATGCGGACTGAGAAACAGTAGAAACAGAAGGTGCTGCAGCGGCAGCTAGGGCTGCCTGCACCGACTTAGTTATGAGCTCCTGAATTTGGGAAGCGGACAGGATTTGGGAAGCCTCCTCCTGGTGCAGCTCTCCCATAAAGCTCACCTGAGCAGAATCCAAATGATCACCAGCCATAATATACTTAATAGGGCTATAAGGGTAGGTAAACTGGGTGTTAGGCAACGGGCCCAGAATAACCCGAGATGCTAAGGGTTAATATGCAAGGGGTTGAAACTGGTTGTTAGGCAACAGGTTCAGAACAACCCGTAATGCAAGGGTTAATATACAAGGATTAATGAGAGCCCTCAGTAAGCCCTGTCACAATATCTGCCACCCGAGTCAGACTACTGAGCCGGGACAGCGCCACCAATATAATTCTAATGACTAAAATCCTATAGATATATTCAGCTACAACGCTACCTCCGGTACTCTGCAGCTACTCCTCTCACCGCTCGCAACTGGTGACAGGGAGAGGAGGCGTGACAGAGTGTAGCGTTGCCGAGTGAAATCTCGCGTGATTTCGCACAGGAGCACTGTGATTGGTGAAGCGCAACAAGACGGCCGCGTCACCAGGCGTGTGCGTCACTGGAACTGGCTCCTCCCACCTCTTTCCCTGGGAACAGGCAAGCCTGCGGCGGGAAACCGAGGGGAGAAGAAGGAGCCGATACCCCCCCCCCAAGATGGCGTCGCTATAGTAATGGACACAGGTATGTAAAACAGAAGGGGGAAAAACACATAAATGAAAAAACAATATTGGGACGATCCGGAGAGGGGGAGATGCTCAGTACAAGAAGTAACTGAACACCCGAGAATGGCAAAAGGCGGAATAGAGAATTAGAAGAGAAAAATAAGAATTAACAGAAGTTAGTAATAATAAGGAGTCTATAAAACAGTGGCAGAGAACCCACTGATATGATATATCTAACAGTAAACAGATATTCACCTACGGAAACGTATAAACAACATACAGTTATACATGGAATACTTATCTGCTATGAGCAGAAAGAAAGAGGAGGGAGCACTCTCGGACAGTCCCTTATATATGAGCCACTGGACTGGGTGTGGCTACCGAGATTACAGGGACTGCTGGGAGTTGTAGTCTTTAAGTTGTTGGAAAGTTTTCTATTTGAATTTTATTAAAAATTAAGATAGAAATTCTGCTATGGGCATTAATAAAGAAAGATTAATGCAAGATATGAGCCTCCTGTCTGATATATAACTCAGGATCAGTACAGGATAAGTAATGTAATGTATGTACACAGTGACCTCACCAGCAGAATAGTGAGTACAGCTCTGGAGTATAATACAGGATATAACTCAGGACAAGTACAGGATAAGTAATGTAATGTATGTACACAGTGATCTCACCAGCAGAATAGTGAGTGCAGCTCTGGAGTATAATACAGGATATAACTCAGGATCAGTACAGGATAAGTAATGTAATGTATGTACACAGTGACCTCACCAGCAGAATAGTGAGTGCAGCTCTGGAGTATAATACAGGATATAACTCAGGATCAGTACAGGATAAGTAATGTAATGTATGTACACAGTGACCTCACCAGCAGAATAGTGAGTAAAGCTCTGGAGTATAATACAGGATATAACTCAGGATCAGTACAGGATAAGTAATGTAATGTATGTACACAGTGATCTCCCCAGCAGAATAGTGAGTAAAGCTCTGGAGTATAATACAGGATATAACGCAGGATCAGTACAGGATAAGTAATATATGTACACAGTGACCTCAGCAGCAGAATAGTGAGTGCAGTTTTGGAGTATAATACAGGATATAACTCAGGATCAGTACAGGATAAGTAATGTAATGTATGTACACAGTGACCTCACCAGCAGAATAGTGAGTGCAGCTCTGGAGTATAATACAGGATATAACTCAGGATCAGTACAGGATAAGTAATGTAATGTATGTACACAGTGACCTCACCAGCAGAATAGTGAGTACAGCTCTAGAGTATAATACAGGATATAACTCAGGATCAGTACAGGATAAGTAATGTAATGTATGTACACAGTGACCTCACCAGCAGAATAGTGAGTACAGCTCTGGAGTATAATACAGGATATAACTCGCACCTCTTGGGAAGGAAGGATCTAGATCGAGATAAGGTATCAGCTTTCTTGGCTGAAACCATCCCTGAACCAGGAGTAGACCCCTCTCTTGACGTTTTGACAGAGATGATCCGGGAAGAGGAAGTCAGGATGGCGATTGATGGGCTTGCCCTCAAGAAGTCACCCGGTCCGGATGGCTTAACATCTGAGTTCTACAAAACCTTTAAGGACACTTTGGTTCCCCTCTTGACTGCGGTTTTTAATGAGTGTCTATCCTCGGGCACTCTGCCAAAGACAATGAGGAGGTCAGCGCTGATCATCTTGTCAAAGGGTAAAGACCCGTCCCACATTGAGAATTGGCGTCCCATAGCTCTTCTCAATGCGGACAGAAAGATTCTGGCAAAAGTGCTGTTTAACCGGCTGGTGGAGTTTGCAACCCGGCTCCTTTCGGGGGCTCAGCATTGCTCTGTTCCGGGCCGCAGTACATTTAGTGCTGTGCTCGGTGTCCGGGAGGCTGTGGAGCAGGGTAGGGCTGGCCACTGGAAGGGGTACTTGCTGTCCTTGGATCAGGCAAAAGCGTTTGATCGGGTTAACCATGAGTACCTCTGGTCTGTTCTTCTGAGATATGGCCTGCCGGGGGGGTTTGTTGATTGGCTTAAGACCTTGTATGCAGGGGCAGAGAGTTTCCCGCTTGTGAATGGTTGGATTGGTCGCTCCTTTGAGGTTGGGTCTGGTGTCCGTCAGGGTTGTCCTTTAAGCCCTTTGCTGTACGTGTTTGCAATTGATCCTTTCCTTAGGAGGATTGATTGTGGACCGTTGGCGGGGGTGAGAATGGACCTGGCGGTGCCGGATTCGGCTCTGAGGGCGGTAGCATATGCTGATGATGTCACTGTGTTTGTCTCCTCACAAGAGGAGGTCAGATGGGTGATGTCAGAGGTGGACCGCTACTCGGAGGCATCCGGGTCCAAGATCAACCAGGATAAGTGTGAGAGTCTCTGGCTGGGAGGGGGAGATCCTAGTTTTGATCTCCCGGACGCCCTTCCAGAGCCCCAGGAATCTGCAAAAGTTCTCGGCATTGAATTTGGCCAAGGGGATTACCCCAAACAAAACTGGGACAGCAGGCTTAAGATCGCCGCTCAGAAGGTGGATCAGTGGAAGGGTTGGTCTTTGACCCTCCGGGAAAGGGTTAACCTGATCAAAACATTCCTGCTCCCTTTGTTGATATATCTGGGCAGTGTATGTATGTTGCCAGAACCTCTCTGGACCCGGGTCTACAGTGTGTTCTTCCAGATGTTATGGGGGAATAGACTGAACCTAGTGAAAAGGGAGGTTACTTACCGTACAAGGAGACTAGGGGGGTTGTGTATGGTCAACCCTGTGGTGTTCCTAGTGAATACCTTTCTTAAGACCAATATAGCAAACCTCTGGTCAGAGAGGGCTCCTCCGTGGGTATCCTCCTGTAGGGGATGGTTTCGGCCTTTCTTCCAGGAATGGGAGACAGGAGGGCAAGTGAAGGATCTTCGCACACCACACGGGCATCTCCCGGCTTACGCTACCCCGGTTCTGAAGGTTATTCGTCGGTGGGGTCTGGGGATGTGGGAGATTAGGACTCTGTCGAGGAAATTCCTTGACAAGAGGGTCCTGTCTTCTCATTTCCAGAGGCCATTGGCGCTCAAGGACTGCCCAAGTCGGGATCTGGAGGTGGGTTTAGAGCTTTTGAATTCTATCAGGATCCCCTTGAAGTTTTGGGACTTGACTTGGCGCTGCTTCCATGGGAAACTGTGTGTGAGGGACAATCTGAAGTGCAGGAGCTCTGATGACCGGGGATGTCCCCGCGAAGAGTGTGGAAGCATGCTGGAAAGCATGGAGCATTTTCTGCTTCATTGTCCCTTTAACACAGAGGTTTACACCAGGGTGGGTGCTTCCTTTGGTTGGCCTCGGCTGGCCAGTCTCTCCTATGCGGAATGGGCCTATGGGGCATTCAGAAACCTTGGAGGCTGGGGCCAGTGCACTTTATTCCTTGGGGCCAGTGCACTTTATTAGTCAGCTCAGTGGTCAGGTACTACACGTGGAACGCACGGTGTTTAGTGTCGACGCAGCGTAAAATCCTCCCTGTGGATGTGGTGGTTAGGAACATTCTCAGTGACCTGGTGAAGGTGCGTTCTCTGGAGTACGAGAGGCTGGGTGCTGGCAGGGCCTCTCGTCTATGGAGGGGCTCTGCCTTTAAAGTGCCTTAGCCTGTTGTCTCCCCCTGGTGGTGGGCTGATGCTGGCACATTAGTCTTTTTGTTTTGAGCAGTTGGTTTATGGTAATATAGGGCTTGCAGGCGCTGAACTTGAGCTTTAGGGGTTTGTTGTTTGGCTTATATTGTTATATGTATTTGTTATTGTATTTATTGTTGTAGTCTATTTGTATACTTATGTATTGTATATATTGTTAGTCTGTGTATATTTTATGTAATGTATATATTGTATATATTGTGTGATGCCACCTGGGGTTTGGGTTTAGTTTAGGTTGGGTGGTGGGTTAAAAAGGGGGGAGGGGGTTTGTATGGGACTTTTATATATACAGAAAATCCTGGACTGGTTCATGGACGTCTGGTAACATGTACTGGGGGCATGGGATGCGGGACCAGCTCAGGGCCCAAAAAAAAAAAAAATGTGGTGTTATTTTGTTTGTGTTGGTTTTTATTATTTTGTATATATTATTATTGTTGTTGTTGTTATTCTTTTTGGTATGTTACTGGTATTGGGTTTTTGGTATTGCAACTGGGCCAGGAAATTCACATTTAGTATTAGTGTATATAGTTTATTAGTATGGTATGGGTATTATGGGTATTATAGGAATCTGTCTTTTGTAAATATTGTATATATTTGTTTGTGTGCAGGAATGAGTGTGGGGTGGACCGGTGTTGTATTTTATGCTATGGTGATGGTTTTATGATCGTTATATTGATTATGTTCTGTCGGATATGATATGTTTATGTTTTGTAATTTTTTTATTGTTATGTTTGAAATTTTAATAAAAGATCTACAGGATATAACTCAGGATCAGTACAGGATAAGTAATGAAATGTATGTACACAGTGACCCCACCAGCAGAATAGTGAGTACAGCTCTGGGGTATAATACAGGATATAAATAGAGATTTTCCTAGCTTGTGACGGAAAATATAAGTTATATGAAGACAGGAGGCGAGTATCTTATGCATTAATCTTTCTTTATTAACCCCTTCCCGCAGAATGTCATATATAAACGCCGGGTTGTGCAGTGCGTTCGCGCATCCCGGCGTTTATAAATGACATGCAGTTAACCCGGCGATGCGCAGCATCGCACGGGTTAACTGGCAGAAGTCCCGCTGTTTCCAGCAGGGGACAACTTCTGCTTCACCCCCAGGACCATCAATTGATGGTCCTGGTCAGCGATCACTGTGATTGGTCCCTGTGGACCAATCACAGTGATCTGGGGTGAAAGTTCAGATCCCCCGCACTGCCCGCCCCTGGAAGTCGGGCAGAACGGGGGACGAAGGCTGCGGGGGCTCGCGGGGACCTGCGGCACACGGGGGGGAACAGGAGGGGACCGGCGGACTTACCTGATCCAGCGGCGGGACCGAGGAGCAGCGCGGGACCGGCCACGTGGACGAGCAGCGACGGGTGAGTATATGGTCCTCAGAAGCAGCAGTGAAGATCTTCACTGCTGCTTCTAGGAGTCTGAAAACTACAACTCCCAGCATGCCTAGACAGCCTTTGGCTGTCTGGGCATGCTGGGAGTTGTAGTTTTGCAACATCTGGAGGGCCTCAGTTTGGAGACCATTGTATAATGGTCTCCAATCTGTGCTCTTCCAGCTGTTGCAAAACTACAACTCCCAGCATGCACTGACTGTCCAGGCATGCTGGGAGTTTTAGTTAAGCAACATCTGGCCCTTCAGATGTTGCCGAACTACAACTCCCAGCATGCCCTTCAGCTGTCTGGGCATGCTGGGAGTTGTAGTTTTGCAACAGCTGGAGACACACTGGTTGGGAAACATTGTTTCTAACTCAGTGTTTCCTAACCTGTGTGCCTCCAGCTGTTGCAAAACTATAACTCCCAGCATGCACTAAAGACCATGCATGCTGGGAGTTGTAGTTTTGCAACATCTGGAGGGCCCCAGTTTGGAGACCATTGTATAATGGTCTCCAATCTGTGCTCTTCCAGCTGTTGCAAAACTACAACTCCCAGTATGCACTGACTGTCCAGGCATGCTGGGAGTTTTAGTTCAGCAACATCTGGCCCTTCAGATGTTGCCGAACTACAACTCCCAGCATGCCCTTCAGCTGTCTGGGCATGCTGGGAGTTGTAGTTTTGCAACAACTGGAGACACACTGGTTGGGAAACATTGTCTGTTTCTAACTCAGTGTTTCCTAACCTGTGTGCCTCCAGCTGTTGCAAAACTATGACTCCCAGCATGCACTAACAGACCATGCATGCTGGGAGTTGTGGTTTTGCAACAGCTGATGCAAGCCCCCCCTGCCCCGCCACCCCCGTGAATGTACAGGGTACATTCACATGGGCGAGGCTTTTACAGTGGGTTTCTCGCATCTTGAGATGCAGCAAATTTTGCGCTGGGAAACTCGCTGTAATCCCCCGCACATGTGACTGTACCCTAAAAACACTACACTAACACAAAATAAAATAAAAAGTTAAAAACACTACATATACACATACCCCTACACAGCCCCCCTCCCCCAATAAGAACGTCCGGTACACCACTGTTTCCAAAGCAGAGCCTCCAGCTGTTGAAAAACAACAACTCCCAGTATTGTCGGACAGCCGTTGACTGTCCAGGCATGCTGGGAGTTTTGCAACAGCTGGAGGCACCCTGTTTGGGAATCACTGGCGTAGAATACCCCTATGTCCACCCCTATGCAAATCCCTAATTTAGGCCTCAAATGCACATGGCGCTCTCACTTCGGAGCCCTGTCGTATTTCAGGGCAACAGTTTAGGGCCACATATGGGGTATCGCCGTACTCGGGAGAAATTGCGTTACAAGGTGTGGGGGGCTTTTTCTTCTTTAACCCTTCATGAAAAGGAAATGTTGGGGTCTACACCAGAATGTTAGTGTAAAAATTTTTTATTTTTTACACTAACATGCTGATGTTGCCCTATACTTTAAATTTTCACAAGAGGTAAAAGGGAAAAAAGCCCCCCAAAATTTGTAACGCAATTTCTCCCGACTACAGAGATACCCCATATGTGAGCGCAAAGTGCTCTGGGGGCGCACAACACGGCCCAGAAGGGAGAGTGCACCATGTACATTTGAGGTGATTTGCACAGGGGTGGCTGATTGTTACAGCGGTTTTGACAAACGCAAAAAAAACAAAACCCCACATGTGACCCCATTTCGGAAACGACACCTCTCACGGAATGTAATGAGGGGTGCAGTGAGAATTTACCCCCCACTGGTGTCTGACAGATCTTTGGAACAGTGGTCCATGAAAATGAAAACTTGTACAGCCCACTGTTCCAAAGATCTGTCAGACACCAGTGGGGGGTAAATGCTCACTGTACCCCTTGTTACGTTCCTCAAGGGGTCTAGTTTCCAAAATGGTATGCCATGTGTTTTTTTTTTTGCTGTTCTGGCACCTTAGGGGCTTCCTAAATGCGACATGCTCCCCGAGCAAAATTTGCTCTCAAAAAGCCAAATATGACTCCTTCTCTTCTGAGCATTGTAGTTCGCCCATAGTGCACTTCAGGTCAACTTATGGGGTACCTACATACTCAGAAGAGATGGGGTTACAAATTTTGGGGAGTATTTTCTGCTATTAACCCTTGCAAAAAGGTGAAATTAGGGGGGAAACACACATTTTAGTGGAAATTATTATTTTTTTTTTTTACATATGCAAAAGTCATGAAACACCTGTGGGGTAATAAGGCTCACTTTATTCCTTATTACATTCCTCAAGGGGTCTAGTTTCCAAAATGGTATGCCATGTGGGTATTTTTTGCTGTTCTGGCACCATAGGGGCTTCCTAAATGCGACATGCCCCCCGAGCAAAATTTGCTCTCAAAAAGCCAAATATGACTCCTTCTCTTCTGAGCATTGTAGTTCACCCATAGTGCACTTCAGGTCAACTTATGGGGTACCTCCATACTCAGAAGAGAAGGGGTTACAAATATTGGGGGGTATTTCCTGCTATTAACCCTTGGAAAAATGTGAAATTTGGGGGGAAACACACATTTTAGTGAAAAAAAAAAATTTTTTTTTACATATGCAAAAGTCGTGAAACACCTGTGGGGTATTAAGGCTCACTTTATTCCTTGTTACGTACCTCAAGGGGTCTAGTTTCCAAAATGGTATGCCATGTGAGGGTTTTTTGCTGTTCTGGCACCATAAGGGCTTCCTAAATGCAACATGCCCCCAAAAACCATTTCAGAAAAACGTACTCTCCAAAATCCCCTTGTCGCTCTTTCCCTTCTGAGCCCTCTACTGCGCCCACCGAACACTTTACATGGACATATGAGGTATGTGCTTACTCAAGAGAAATTGGGCTACAAATATAAGTATACATTTTCTCCTTTTACCCCTTGTAAAAATTTAAAAATTGGGTCTACAAGAACATGCGAGTGTAAAAAATGAAGATTGTGAATTTTCTCCTTCACTTTGCTTCTATTCCTGTGAAACACCTAAAGGGTTAAAATGATGACTGAATGTCATTTTGAATACTTTGGGGGGTGCAGTTTTTATAATGGGGTCTTTTGTGGGGTATTTCTAATAAGAAGACCCTTCAAATCCACTTCAAACCTGAACTGGTCCCTGAAAAATAGTGAGTTTGAAAATTTTGTGAAAAATTGGAAAATTGCTGCTGAACTTTGAAGCCCTCTGGTGTCTTCCAAAAGTAAAAACTCGTCACTTTTATGATGCAAACATAAAGTAGACATATTGTATATGTGAACCAAATTTTTTTTTATTTGTAATGTACTTTTTCCTTACAAGCAGAGAGCTTCAAAGTTAGAAAAATGCAACATTTTCAAATTTTTCATCAAATTTTAGGATTTTTCACAAGGAAAGGATGCAAGTTACCACAAAAATTTACTACCATGTTAAAGTAGAATATGTCACGAAAAAACAATCTCGGAATCAGAATGATAACTAAAAGCATTCCAGAGTTATTAATGTTTAAAGTGACAGTGGTCAGATGTGCAAAAAACGCTCTGGTCCTTAAGGCCAAAATGGGCTTGGTCCTGAAGGGGTTAATGCCCATAGCAGAATATTCACTATTCAATTAAACGTAATGGAGAAAAAACTTCAAAACTACAACTCCCAACAGTCCTTGGGGCACAATAGCCACTCCTATCCCTGTAGCCCCTATATAAGGACTGCCCCTTCATCTAACTTCCTCTTTCTTCATGCGAAACACCGCCGCACTGGACTAGAGATGATAACCGATCAGCACCACAATCTTCCGACGTCGCAGCCAGCCGGCCCGATATCTTGGGTGTCGAAGATCCACCGGCAAACTCCAACTGTGTCTCAACAGAGACCCTAGGTAAGCAAAAAACGATTTGGACCAACAGGTCATCCGTACACCGGACACCAACAGCGATCGGTAATCTCATTCGCCTGCTGCACAGTAACCGGAATCGTCTTCCAACCGGCCCTAGACCCTTAGGACCTCAGGGCGCAGCCTCGCTCCAACAGGAGCCGAAGGACTCTAACTTCTGGAGACAGATGTCGTCCCAACGGGGACCAAGGAACCCGAACATTAGTTCGAACATATCAACCGCCAACCTGGATCCACCATCTTCGTTCAGTAACCTGAGAATAGAACAAAAGACACGTAATAGGGTGGGTAGGGAGGGAAGATACTCGCCTCCTGTCTTCATATAACTTATATTTTCCGTCACAAGCTAGGAAAATCTCTATTTATATATCAGACAGGAGGCTCATATCTTATGCAAGTTCAAAGCTGACAATCTAGCAAGTTAACATGCAACAATCTAAACTACAATTATCCTAATACAGACATGGAGACATGTTCCTCTGGTCTGAAATAGAAATGGCGAAGAGTGGTCTCGGAAGACCAATCGGCTGCCATTAGCAAATCAGATAGGGAACCCCCTGAGGTGACCACCTTAGTAGCCATAGCACCCCTGGATGAATGAGCACCAAACAGGGATACGTCAATGCCCGCCAATTCCATGGCCGACCGCACCCAGCGCGCTAGAGTAGCGGAAGTAACCGGGAAGTGTGGTTTAACATAAGAAACCAGAAGCTGGGAGAAATCCCCAGAGCGCAAATCAGCCGTACGTGATTCGTATGCCTGCAGGCAACGGACAACGCATATCTGTGGATGTGCAGGGAAAAACGGGTAAAAAACCGATTGGATACCCGTCTTTGTCCTACGGACCACCGAGAACTTGACCCCCTGAGGCGAGAATTGCCGCCGAGAGATGTCCAAAGCCCTCACGTCCGAGACACGCTTGATGGAAACCAAGCATAAAAGGACAGTCAATTTATACGAGAGCAGTTTCAAGGGAAGGGCGTTATTGTCTTCCCACGAAGTAAACATGGAAAGCAACCTGGAGACATCCCAGGTCGCCTGGTACCTAGGCCGTGGAGGGCGTTTAAATTTAATGCCGCGCAAAAGTCTACAGACTAGCGGATGTTTACCGACCGGCAAAGAGTCCACTGGGCAATGATAAGCGGAAATAGCTGATCGGTACACATTGATGGAACTAAAGGATTTGCCAGACTCGAAAGAATCTGCCAAGTAGTTCACCACTATAGATACAGGCGCACATACGGGATCAACCTGCCGTCGATCACACCAACAAACCCAGAGTCTCCA
The DNA here is from genome assembly GCF_029499605.1 of Hyla sarda. Taxonomy (NCBI): domain Eukaryota; kingdom Metazoa; phylum Chordata; class Amphibia; order Anura; family Hylidae; genus Hyla; species Hyla sarda. Next base: position 5,189,090 of record NC_079193.1, on the reverse strand, counting down.
GGCTGATCGATATGCCGATCTAGTCCCAGGGGCCCAGGCCAAGGCAAGGAGATCCCTAGCCGATCTTGAAAGGTCGCTATCCTCGTCTGGGACCCCGAAACCAACCACGCCAGGAGAGGTAGGTGACCCTCCACTACCATCGGGTGGAGCCCCTTGGATGGATTGGTGAGGAGCTGCGGGAAGTGTGGTAGCAGCCTGGGGTAATCCACGGCCATCCCCAGGAGGAGAGGGAACCATGGTTGCGTCGGCCACCAGGGTGTGATCATGACAACTGTCGCCCTCAGGTTCGCAGTATGTAGGAGAACCCGGGAGATCATCTGGAATGGGGGGAATGCATAATGTATTCCCTCCGGCCAAATTTGGCAAAGAGCGTCCACCGCAGACGCTTCCGGATCCGGCCTCCAGCTGAAAAATTGTGCTAGCTGGTGATTGAGGCGAGAAGCGAAGAGGTCCACATGTAACGGACCCCAAAGCTGCCTCAGTTGAAGGAAAATGGAACGATCCAACCGCCAATCGCTGAAGTCCAGGAGGTAGCGGGAATTCCAATCGGCTACCGAATTGGAAACCCCCGGAATATATTCCGCTATCGGAATAATGTGGCGGGCAAGGCAGAAATGCCAAAATTCCTTCGCGAGATCCGCAAGGATTCTGGATTTGGTGCCCCCTAGGCGATTGATGTACTGAACCGCCACCACATTGTCCATGCGTAATAATACACAGCAATTGTTTGTATGAGGTAGAAAACTCCTGACGGCAAAGAATGCCGCCAGAAGCTCCAAGGCATTGATATGTAAGGAAGCTTCGGTGACGGACCACGTCCCTCCTGTGGAATCTGTGCCACAACGAGCTCCCCAGCCCCGACGACTCGCGTCCGACTCTATGATGATGTCTGGACTGGAGTTGAAAATGGTTCTGCCGTTCCACTCGACGGCATGACGCAGCCAGCAGTGCAACTCTTCGGTGGCCGCCTGACAGAGAGGTACTTCGTCCGCATATCTGAGACCTTGTCGCAGGTGCATGATCTTGAGTCTCTGCAGGGCTCTGTAATGTAATGGGGCTGGAAAAATAGCCTGGATGGAGGCTGCCAAGAGACCCACTAGGCGCGCCAGGACTCGCAAGGATAAGAAACCTTTGCGCTGATTTCTTTGCGGATCAGGGCTAGTTGCGATTTGGGAAGGCGGAGGACGGCTTGATTGGTGTCCACCAAAAAACCCAGAAATTCCATTTCCTGGGCCGGGATCAGAACCGACTTGTCTCGGTTAACTATAAATCCCAGGTCTTGCAAAAGCGACAACGTCCACTCCATGTGAAGAGCGGCCAGTGTTTTGGAACGGGTCATGATAAGGAGGTCGTCCAGATAAATGATCAGACGTACCCCTCTGCTCCTCAATGACGCCACCACTGGTTTCATGAGTTTGGTGAAACACCATGGGGCGGACGAAAGGCCGAACGGAAGGCAAGTAAACTGCCACATACGGTTTTTCCAGAGAAAACGGAGAAAAGGTTGGGATTCGGGATGGATAGGGACGGTGAGATAGGCGTCCTTCAAATCCACTTTCACAAGCCAATCTCCTGGCTGTAGGAGATCCCGGAGGAAATGAATTCCTTCCATTTTGAAATGTCGATAGGTGACATGTTGGTTGAGATCTCGAAGGTTGATCACTGGCCGGTAACCGCCCCCTTTTTTCTTCACTAAGAAGAGATTGCTCATAAAACCTGGGGAGGACCAGTCCACCTCCCGAATGGCGTGTTTGGCCCTGAGATCTCTTATCTCGTTGTCGATGAGAACGACATTCTGGTTTGAAAACCTGATAGGGGTTGGAATCATGCCCATGACCGGCAAGGATTGAAATTCTATGACGAACCCTGTTATTGTAGACAGGATCCACGCGTCTGCCGTAATCGCAGACCAGGCGTGGGTAAAAAATTTCAGGCGTCCCCCCATTCGAACAGGAGACTGTGGAACATAGAGAGTACTCACCGGTATGGGGTCTGGATCTGGGGTATCCACGTCCACCGCGTCCGCGCCAGGGTCTGCCACGGGGTGGGAAAAACGGTGCTGGTTGAGCCACCGGCATGGTGTAGGAGGGAGGAGCTTGTTGATATTGGAATTGAACAGAATGTCTGTTCTGTGGCCTGTAGGTTGAAGTACGGCCGGCAGATCGGCCTTTACCTCTGCCGGCCCTGGCAAAAATTTTATTGGTCCCTGCTTTCTTAAGGGACGTCTGGGCTTTATCTAAGCTAGTGAACAGCCTGACAAATTTGTTTATGTCCCTTATCAGGCTGTCACCAAACAGCATCCCCTCCGCCGACGGACCAGGCTCGGTCTCGGCTAAATGAGATAATTGTGGGTCAAGGCGTATAAGGATTGAGCGCCTCCTCTCAATCGAACAGGTAGTGTTAGCACTGCCCGCCAGGCAAATAGCCCTCTGGGCCCAACCGCGGAGTTGACACAGATCAACAAGTTGATCTGTCGCGGCCGCCTGCTCAGAGAGGTTTAAAATTTTTGTGAGGGGACCAATCAAGTCTAGAACGCGTTCTTGTATTGTCCGAAAGGAGCGTTCAATTCCCTTTTTAGGGGACTTGCCCGACTTCAAGAGATACTTAGAAAGGATCGGGTCCACTTCCGGTGTACTGACTACCTTATGTGGTATAAAGGGCCTGGGACACTCTGCCCTTAATTTATTGCGGCTCGTTCTGTCCAACGACTTACGTGCCCAAAATTCCACGTATTGTGATACGTGAGGGAGTGGGGTCCAGTCACCCGACCGCGGGTGGGAGATTGCGTCAGGGTGAAAGAACGGTTCACCTAGTGCATCTAGGATGATTTCGTCCTGCGTAGCAGGGGTTGCGTCTGTGTTAAACGCAGTGTCCCCAACATCCTCATCTATATTCACAGACTCATCACCGTCAGCTTCATCGGATGAATGAGCGGAGGAATCCTCGTCCGAGGAATCAACAAATGTTTAGGTTTGGACCGTCGAGCGGACCTCTGCCTCTTCTCTTTTAACTCCCCGAGGCCCAGGGGTCGATTTGAGCCTGAGGGATGTTGGGGTTGGCAGGTCGGGGTAGGAGCTGCCTGAAACATATTATTATCTTCCCCTGTCGGGGAGTCGGATACCGCCAGAACATGCTTCCTTTTCTGGGAAGCTTTGCCTTTTTTGTTCGGCGGTTCGCCACCCTGAGGTGGTGGGGCTGATATCATGAGGTGAGAGGTCTGAGACCCAGAAGGAATAATAGCAGAAGCTAGGGCTGCTTGCACTGACTTATTAATTAGGTCCTGGATCTGGCCTGCAGTCATAAACTGTGCAGATTCCATAGGGAAACTATCCCCACTAGGGGGGGGGGGGGCAGATGTGGGCTCCTCAGCCATGATATAGATATCAGGGTAATAGAATAGTATGCTAGGAAACAGAATAAATTCTGTTTCAGGGAAAAAACAGAGATTTTTACACAGACCGTATGCTACAGGCTCCGTCCTCCACACCGCTAGCGCTGTACTGGCGTTGCTGTGAGGAGAGATCAAGAGCCTTAGCCCTCAGGGACGAAGTCTCACGAGACTAGGTCTCTCAGGGCTCCGATTGGAGGGCGCAGGAGCGCCCTCTGGTGACGAGAATCAGGCACGCCCCTTCTCCAGGCAACGGCCGTGAGGAGAGTGCAACGGGCCGCACCGCAGGACCCGCCCCCTTTTCGCCCGCGCGCGCGAACCAGAAGTAATGAAGGAAGACGCAGCAATGGCGGTGCCAGGTAAAATGGCGACCGTCCAAGAAGGGGGGGGGGGGGAAGAAAAAGAAAACAGCGGAGTGTAAACGAAAAGAAACCGGAATAACCGGTATGAAAATAGGGTAGAATGCTACAGAAGAAGATATACTTTAAGTATAAATCAGAGCAAATAACAGTAATAACACAAGCACTTATCTGTATGCTGCTATGAGCAGAAAGAAAGAGGAAGTTAGATGAAGGGGCAGTCCTTATATAGGGGCTACAGGGATAGGAGTGGCTATTGTGCCCCAAGGACTGCTGGGAGTTGTAGTTTTGAAGTTTTTTCTCCATTACGTTTAATTGAATAGTGAATATTCTGCTATGGGCATTAATAAAGAAAGATTAATGCATAAGATATGAGCCTCCTGTCTGATATATAAATCGAGATTTTCCTAGCTAATGTGATGGAAAATATAAGTTATATGAAGACAGGAGGCGAGTATCTTATGCATTAATCTTTCTTTATTAATGCCCATAGCAGAAAAACCATCTTCATTTATTTAATTCAAACAAAAAAACTACAAATCCCAGCAGCCCTTTCAGTCCTGGTGGCCACTCCTAGCCAAGTGGCTGCTATATAAAGGGCTGCCTAGTAAGACTCTTCCTCTTTCTTGAAGCGAAATCCAGACTCATAAGAACCACGAACCCTCTAGATTTCGGTACCGCATCTCGGGTCCTAGGCCAGATGGCCTATCACCTTCCGACTCCATGGTTGCAACGATGAAACATTTGTGGAACTTTGTCACCAACGACACTCCAACGGGGATGTCCGGAAGTTAAACTTCGTCCCAACGGGGACCCAGGAACCAACAGGTTATCCGCAAGCAGAAACTCTCCATCGTAGTTCAATACCCTGAAAGAGAACAAAAACTCGTAACAGGGTGGGTAGGGAGGGAAGATACTCGCCTCCTGTCTTCATATAACTTATATTTTCCGTCACTTTAGCTAGGAAAATCTCGATTTATATATCAGACAGGAGGCTCATATCTTATGCAAGTTTAAAGCTGCATCCATAACATGAACAGTAAATGTAAGAACGAGTAAGATCAAAGGACAGACATAGAGACATGATCCTCCGGCCTAAAATTAAATTGACGAAAGGTCGACTCCGAAGACCAATCTGCTGCTAGAAGAAGGTCGGACAGCGAACCCCCAGAAGTAACCACTTTAGTGGCCATTGCCCCTCTAGCAGAATGGGCGCCAAAAAGGGATATATCAATCCCCGCCATTTCCATCACGACCTCACCCATCTGGCCAGAGTGGCCGAGGACACAGGATGGTGTGGTTGAACATATGAAACAAGTAACTGGGAATAGTCCGGAGAACGTAAGGTCGCTGTGGACGTTTCGTACGCCTGCAGGCAGCGGACGACACAAAGTCGCGGATGCGACGGAAAAAAGGGATAGAAAACTGAGTGTAACCCCGTTTTAGTTCTACGAACCACAGAGAATTTAACTCCTTCCGGAGAAAATTGCCGCCTAGAAATATCTAGGGCTCTCACATCTGATACCCTTTTAATGGAAACCAGACACAATAGAGTGGTGAGTTTGAGAGATAAAACCTTTAAGGACAGGGAATCATTGTCTTCCCAAGAGGAAAACATATGTAGCACTGTGGAAACATCCCACGTAGTGTGATAACGCGGCCGTGGAAGGCGTGTAAACTTAACACCACGTAGGAGCCGGCACACCAATGGATGTTTGCCTACAGGCAAAGAGTCCACCGGACAATGGTATGCCGATATGGCAGACCTGTATACATTGAGGGAACTATATGATTTTCCCGATTCACAGGACTCCGCCAGGTAGTTTACCACTAATGAAACAGGGGCCTGAACGGGATTAACCTGTCATTGATCACACCAACGAACCCACAATCCCCAGGCAGATCGATATGCCGATCTACTCCCTGGGGCCCAGGCCAAGGCGAGGAGCTCTCTAGCCGATTGTGAAAGTACTCCACCTGAGTTTGGCACCCCGAAACCAACCACGCAAGGAGAGGCAGTCTGCCCTCCAGCACTAAGGGATGTAGGCCCTTGGTTGGATCCGTCAGAAGATGCGGTAAGTGGGGAAGGAGTCTGGGATAGTCGATCGACATCCCTAGAATCAAAGGGAACCACGGTTGTGTCGGCCACCATGGAGTGACCAGAATAATCATCGCCCTCTGATTGACTACGTGGAGAAGAAGCCTGGTGATCAATGGAAAGGGGGGAAACGCATAATGCGTCCCCTTCGGCCAAGTTTGGCAAAACGCGTCCACAGCTACTGCCTCTGGATCCGGCCTCCAGCTGTAAAAGCGGGGTACTTGCCGGTTGAGGCGTGAGGCGAACAGATCCGTGTGGAATGGACCCCAAAGCTCTTGTAGCGCTAAAAATACAGAACGCTCCAGCATCCAATCGCTGGAATCTGTTAGATAGCGTGAATTCCAGTCTGCCACGAAATTGGACACACATGGAATATATTCCGCCATCGGGACAATGTCGCGACAAAGGCAGAAATGCCAGAAGTCGGACGCGATGTCCGCCAACACTTTGGATCTCGTCGGTTGATGTATTGCACCGCCGCCACATTGTCCATGCAAATTAATACGCAACAGCCGGACCGCTGAGGGAGGAAACTCCTGATGGCGAAAAACGCCGCCAGGAGTTCCAACGCATTGATATGGAGGGAAGACTCGTCTACAGACCATGTCCCTCCTGTGGTGGACTGGCCACACCGAGCACCCCAGCCTTGACGGCTCGCATCTGACTCCAAGATGACGTCCGGACTGGAGTTGAATATCGTCTTGCCGTTCCATTCGACAGCATGACGAAGCCACGATTCCGGACAAAGAGTGACCTCGTCCGCGTAACGCAGACCCTGTCGTAAGTGGAGTGTTTTGAGTCGTTGCAGGGCACGATAATGAAGTGGGGCCGGGAAGATTGCCTGAATCGAGGCCGCTAGCAGCCCGACTATGCGAGAGATAACTCTCAGCGATACCCGGCCTCTCCGCAAAACTGCCCTGATTTCTTTGCGAATCAAGGCCAGTTTGGACTTGGGTACCTTTAGAACCGCCTGTCTGGTGTCCTCTAAGAACCCCAAAAACTCCATCTCCTGAGCTGGAGAGAGAACTGACTTTTTGTGATTGATGAGGAAACCTAGTTCCTCCAGTAAGGACACCGTCCACTGTTTGTGCAGGTAGGCCTGTGCGCTGGAACGTGCCATGATTAGTAGGTCGTCCAGATATATTATCAGGCGCACCCCTCTGCGTCGTAATACGGCTACCACGGGCTTCATAATTTTGGTGAAGCACCACTGGCCGACGATAGACCGAAAGGGAGGCAAGTAAATTGCCACATCCGGTCCCTCCATAGAAATCGTAGGCATTTTTGGGAAGAAGGATGCATGGTGACTGTTAGATACGCATCCTTCAGGTCTATTTTGACCAGCCAATCTCCTGGGATGAGAAGGTCTCGCAGTAAGTGGATCCCCTCCATTTTGAAGTGACGATACGTCACATGTTGATTTAACTATCTTAAATTTATCACCGGCCGATAACCCCCATCTTTCTTCTTGACTAAGAAGAGGTTGCTTACGAACCCGGGTGATAAGGGGTCGACTTCTACCACCGCCCGTTTTGATATGAGTTCTTCTAGTTCCATGTCTATGAGGCGTACATTTGGAGGTGAAAAATGAATGGGATGCGGTCTGAAATTCATGACCGGTTCCGAGAGATAATCTATGTGATAGCCCGCTACTGTCGCTAGTATCCAAGCATCTGCTGTAATCGTGGACCAGACGTGGGTAAAATACTGCAGCCTGCCCCCCACAAGTATGTGTGTGTGGTAGTGTGGCATCATACTCACCAGTCGACGGACGAGATCTAGGGAATCCTCTGCCTCCACGTCCCCTCCAAGGGCGTCCTCTTGGGAGAAAGAAAGGTGCCGGTTGTGCCACAGGGATAGGGTATTGCTGCTGTGCGGTAGCGTCTGGAGTAAGCCCTGTAGTAATTGTTGCGGCCGGCAGAGCGACCCCTTCCTCTGCCGGCCTTTTGAAAAACCTTAGTCCCAGCACCGGACTTTTTCAGGGAGGATTGTGCCTTATCAAGACTGGTGAAAAGACTTACAAACTTATTAATATTTTTTATTAGGTCCTCCCCAAACAGAAGGCCTTCAGCTGAAGGGCCAGGTTCCGTCTCAGCCAGATGAGATAACTGGGGGTCGAGCCTCATTAATATCGACCTGCGGCGCTCGGTAGAGCATGTTGTATTGGCCGAACCTAACATGCAGATGGCCCGTTGTGCCCATCCCCTTAACTGGGTCAAGTCCATGGGTTCGTCCGTGTAAGCTGCGTGTTCTGAGAGATTTAATATTTTTGTGAGTGGGCCCAACAAATCTAAAATGCGATCTTGTATCGCCTTGAATGAGCGTTCAATACCTTTTTTGGCATATTTGCCGGATTTCATCAGATACTTTAGGAGTACTGGATCGATTTCAGGTGTGTGGGTCACCTTTTTTAGGTACAAATGGCCTGGGGCATTCCGCCCTCAGTTTGTTTCTATTGACCCTATCCAGAGTTCTCCGAGTCCAGTATTCCACATAGTGTGAAACTTGTGGCAAGGGTGTCCAGTCACCAGACCGTGGGTGTGATATGGCATCCGGGCTGAAAAATGGCTCCCCTAGGGAGTCTAATATGGCCTCAGAAGGCAAATCTGGATCGACCTCTTTCGGGTCCGATATAAGCCCAGCTTCCTCAATCTCCGAGTCAGAATCTGTGGTCACTGCCACCTCGGATTCGTCAGAAGATTCGTCATTAGACGCATCGTTAAAGGAGTTCGGTTTAGTTCGCCTAGCAGACCTAAGGCGTTTGTGTGGTATCTCCTTGTGAGTCAAGGGTCGCTGAGGATTCTGCTCAGGAAAGCTGGGTTGACCGGCCATGTTGGGTCCGGTCTCATGCATTAATTCTACTTCCCCTGCCGGGGAGTCGTGATTCGCAGTGAGGTGTCTGCGTTTAAAAGGAGCTTTCCCCTTCTTTATAATACCCTCAGACACTTTGGAAGTGGTAGAGTTAATGGAGGTAGAAGGGTTAGCATCAGAGGACAGCGCAGCTCGGACAGATCTGGTAATAAGGTCCTGAATTTGTGCAGCTGTAAGTAATTGAGAGGAATCAGATGGAAAGGTATCCTCTATCATCACCATGGGAGTGTTATTACTTTCCTCTGCCATATTAATTAGAGTCTAGTATTAGGCTCACTAAATAAGCACTAATTGAGTGAAGACAGTATAGAGTTAACTAACGTGCAGAGCTGGAGGGATTACTGATCCCAAATCAGCACACTAGGTTAAAATGTAACTCACTAAGTTAGGGACAATCTGCAGATACCGCTCTCCTCACCGCTCACAGCAGACTGACGATGCGGTGAAGAGTAGGTATTAACTACAGTGTTCGCAGCCGCAATCTCGCGATGTTACGGCTGAGAACACTGTGATAGGTCAGCAAAGGACTGCTCGTCAAAGAAGGCCCGCCCCCTGTTCCCGAGCGCGCGTGCCGCAGCCGCGGCGGGAAGAAGGAAGAAGAAGAAGAGGGGGGGGGGGGGGGGGGAAGTCGCTCAGAAATGGCGTCTAAGGAAAGAGAAGGAAAAAGAAAAATGGATCGGGAGGGAGGCGCAGAACGCAGGAATGAGCGGACTGCAACCACTGCTCCCGGAAATAACAGAGGCAAAAAGCTCTAAAGGAAAAAGATAGAGAAAAAAGAAAAACTAAATACCGTATATACTCGAGTATAAGCCGACCCGAGTATAAGCCGAGACCCCTAATTTCAACCAAAAATCCCAGGAAAAGTTATTGACTCGAGTATAAGCCTAGGGTGGGAAATACCTCATCCCCCCCTGTCATCATCCAGACCCGTCATTAACATCCTCATCATCATCCCCTTGTCATCATCCCACACATCCCCCCTTCATCATCCCCTTATCATCCCACACATCCCCCCTTCATCATCCCCTTGTCATCATCCCACACATCCCCCCTTCATCATCCCCTTATCATCCCGCACATCCCCCCTTCATCATCCCCTTATCATCCCGCACATCCCCCCTTCATCATCCCCTTATCATCCCACACATCCCCCCTTCATCATCCCCTTGTAATCATCCCACACCCCCCCTTCATCATCCCACACCCCCCCTTCATCATCCCCACCCCCCTTCATCATCCCCACACCCCCCCCCTTCATCATCCTCTTCTCATCATTCGCCCTCAGTGGTCTTCAACCTGCGGACCTCCAGAGGTTTCAAAACTACAACTCCCAGCAAGCCCGGGCAGCCATCGGCTGTCCGGGCTTGCTGGGAGTTGTAGTTTTGAAACCTCCGGAGGTCCGCAGGTTGAAGACCACTGCGGCCTTCAACATCATCCAGCCCCCTCTCACCCCCTTTAGTTCTGAGTACTCACCTCCGCTCGGCGCTGGTCCGGTCCTGCAGGGCTGTCCGGTGAGGAGGTGAGGAGGTGGTCCGGGCTGCTATCTTCACCGGGGGGCGCCTCTTCTCCGCACTTCCGGCCCGGAATGGAGGCGTTGCCTTGACAATGATGCAGAAGTACGTTGGCAATGAACGCACCTCTGCGTCGTTGTCACGGCAACGTGACTATTCTGAGGCCGGGCCCGAAGCGCTTAGAAGAGGCCTCCCCGGTGAAGATAGCAGCCCGGAACCACTATCCCACCGGACTACCTCCTCTCCGGACAGCCCTGCAGGACCGGACCAGCGCCGAGCGCAGGTGAGTACTCAGAACTAAAGGGGGTGAGAGGGGGCTGGATGATGTTGAAGGCCGCAGTGGTCTTCAACCTGCGGACCTCCGGAGGTTTCAAAACTACAACTCCCAGCAAGCCCGGACAGCCGATGGCTGCCCGGGCTTGCTGGGAGTTGTAGTTTTGAAACCTCTGGAGGTCCGCAGGTTGAAGACCACTGCGGGTGGGGGAGTTCACTCGAGTATAAGCCGAGGGGGGTGTTTTCAGCACGAAAAATCGTGCTGAAAAACTCGGCTTATACTCGAGTATATACGGTAATATATAAATAATATATATATATATATATATATATATATATAGAGAGAGAGAGAGAGAGAGAGAGTTAAATAGTAAAACAGAGAGTATGAAACAAATGAAATAGAAGATCTATAATGTGTAAACACAAAACAGACTGACTATAGTAAAATGTATGTGAGAACTAAACATGAAGTAATACTTATCTTATCTCTGCCATGAGCAGAAGGAAAGAGGAAGAGTCTTACTAGGCAGCCCTTTATATAGCAGCCACTTGGCTAGGAGTGGCCACCAGGACTGAAAGGGCTGCTGGGATTTGTAGTTTTTTTGTTTGAATTAAATAAATGAAGATGGTTTTTCTGCTATGGGCATTAATAAAGAAAGATTAATGCATAAGATATGAGCCTCCTGTCTGATATATAAATCGAGATTTTCCTAGCTTCCGCGACGGAAAATATTAGTTATATGAAAACAGGAGGCGAGTATCTTGCATTAATCTTTCTTTATTAATGCCCATAGCAGAAAATTAAACTTTCAGGTTAATGTATTGAAAGAAAAACTTTTTGCAAACTACATCTCCCAGCAGCCCCTTTGAGGACTAGTAGCCAATCATATGCCGATGACCTCTATAAAGGGAACTGCTGTGCCATAACTCCTCCTCTTTCTTGACCCGACGTCATAGCCGACACAGGAAAGCCGAACATAGACTCCAACTTGACTCCACATCCTGACGACGGACCTCTGGAACCGGAGCGCCGTTGCAAGAGCAGCCACGGGGTTGCCGTCCTCCGAAGAACCGAACAGAAGAAACAACGTCCCAACGGGGACAACAGGAACATCTCATCCGCCGACACCCAAAGACATGCGCTCATCAGTATCCTGAAACCATAAAAGAGAAAAGAACACCATAATAGGGTTGGGTAGGGAGGGAAGATACTCGTCTCCTGTCTTCATATAACTAATATTTTCCGTCGCGGAAGCTAGGAAAATCTCGATTTATATATCAGACAGGAGGCTTGTATCTTGCAAGTTTAAAGCTCAACAGTAAACATTACAAATAACATGTATAACCAGTAAATTAGCTCACAGTAGAAAGGGCCGACATGGATACGTGAGACTCCGGTCTGAAATAGAATCTGCGAAAAGTCGTCTCTGATGACCAGTCCGCCGCTAAAAGCAGATCCACAAGGGAGCCCCCTGAGGTAACTACCTTAGTGGCCATGGCGCCCCTGGAAGAGTGTGCGCCGAAAAGGGAAACATCTATCCCTGCCATGTCCATGGCGGATCGAACCCATCGGGCTAACGTCGCCGATGACACCGGCAAATGGGGTCGGACATAGGAAATAAGGAGTTGAGAGGACTCCGAAGACCGCAACCCCGCTGTCTGTGCTTCATATGCCTGAAGGCAACGAACAACACAGAGTCGAGGGTGGTCAGGGAAAAAGGGATAAAAGATCGAGTGAATCCCGGTCTTGGTCCTACGGACGACCAAAAAACCGAACGCCGTCCGGTGAGAATTGACGTCTGGATACATCCAAGGCTTTCACGTCTGAAACCTGTTTAATGGAGACCAGACATAAAAGGACGGTCAGTTTAAAAGATAATAACCGTAGGGGAAGGTCATCATTATCCGCCCATGCGGAAAATAAGTTGAGTAGCTTGGCGACGTCCCAAGTGGCCTGGTATTTGGGACGTGGGGGTCGTTTAAACTTAATGCCCCTCAAGAGTCGACAAACCAGGGAATGTTTGCCGACGGGTAAAGTGTCTACCGGATTATGGTAGGCCGAGATGGCCGACCGGTAGACGTTGATGGAACTAAATGACTTCCCTGACTCGAAGGAGTCGGCTAAATAGTTGACCACTATGGATACAGGGGCGTGAACTGGATCAACCTGCCGTTGATCACACCAACGAACCCAGAGTCTCCAGGCTGATCGATAAGCCGATCGAGTCCCGGGGGCCCAGGCCAGGGCGAGAAGATCTCTAGCTGATTTTGAAAGTTCGTTATCTGATTCCGAGACCCCGAAACCAACCATGCCAGGAGAGGCAGGTTGCCCTCCAACACCAGAGGATGGAGACCCTTGGTTGGATTGGAGAGGAGATGTTGGAGGGGAGGAAGCAACCGTGGATAATCGATCGCCATCCCCAGTAGGAGAGGGAACCATGGTTGAGTCGGCCACCAGGGGGTGATCAACACTATCGTTGCACGCTGAGTCATCACATGGAGGAGAAGCTTGGAGATCATAGGAAATGGCGGGAACGCATAATGCGTCCCCACCGGCCAGTGTTGGCGAAACGCGCCGACTGCGCAAGCTGCCGGGTCCGGTCTCCAGCTGTAAAAGCGGGACAGTTGGTGGTTGAGACGTGAAGCGAATAGGTCCAAGAGAAATGGACCCCAGAGTCGCTGTAACGCCAGGAATACTGATCGATCCAGCTTCCAGTCGCTGGCATCGATCATGTAACGGGAATTCCAGTCTGCCACTGAGTTGGAAACCCCCGGAATGTATTCCGCCACTGGAACTATGTCGCGGAGAAGACAGAAGTGCCAAAAATCCTTTGCGATATCCGCCAGGATTTTGGATCTCGCACCTCCCAAGCGGTTGATGTATTGAACCGCTGTCACATTGTCCATGCGCAACAACACGCAGCATCTGAATGCGTGTGGTAAGAAACTTTTTATGGCGAAGAATGCCGCCAACAATTCCAGCGCGTTGATGTGTAATAGAGATTCCTCTGCGGACCACGTCCCTCCTGTAGAGGACTCTCCGCACCGAGCGCCCCAGCCCTGTCGGCTCGCATCCGACTCTATGATGAAGTCCGGGCTGGAGTTGAATATGGTCTTGCCATTCCAGTCGACGGCATGACGCAGCCACCACTGTAGTTCCTCCTTGGCTTCCAGACAGAGGGGTACCTCGTCCGCATATCTGAGGCCTTGTCGGAGGTGTAGTGTTTTTAGTCTCTGAAGGGCCCGATAGTGAAGGGGGGCCGGAAATATAGCCTGGATGGAGGCCAATAGGAGGCCCACCAGACGCGCAAGGACGCGTAGTGAAACGCGACCCTTGCGGAGTACCGCCCTGATTTCCTTGCGAATAAGGGCTAGTTTGGATTTGGGGAGCCGGAGAACCGCTTGTTGGGTATCCACCAAAAACCCCAGGAATTCCATTTCCTGAGCCGGGACAAGCACAGATTTTTCGTGGTTGATCAGGAAACCCAATTCCTGTAATAAAGAAACCGTCCAATGCATATGGGTAATGGCTTGGGTTCTGGACCGAGCTATAATGAGCAGATCATCCAGATATATGATCATCCTTACGCCTCTGCTGTGCAGGGATGCTACCACGGGCTTCAGGAGTTTGGTGAAGCACCATGGGGCGGACGATAGGCCGAAGGGGAGGCAAGTGAATTGCCACATTCGCCCTCTCCAAAGGAAACGGAGAAACTGTTGGGATGATGGATGAATGGGCACGGTGAGGTATGCGTCTTTCAAGTCTACCTTTATCAGCCAATCCCCCGGCCACAAGAGGTCACGTAGGAAGTGGATCCCTTCCATCTTGAAGTGTCGATACACTACGTGTTGGTTCAAATTGCGAAGGTTTATGACCGGGCGGAATCCGCCAACCTTCTTCTTGACCAAGAAGAGGTTGCTGATAAACCCCGTGGAGGTTGGATTGACCTCTATCACTGCTCGTTTGGACAGGAGATCTTGTAATTCATTGTCTATGAGAACAACGTTTAGGTCGGAGAACAGTATGGGGGGTGGAATTATGCCCAACACCGGAAGGGAGTGGAGCTCTATTTGGTACCCCGCCACCGTGTTGAGGATCCATGAGTCTGCCGTAATCGCAGACCAGGCGTGGATAAAAGACTGTAGTCTGCCCCCCACTGGGATATGTGAGTGTATATGTAGAGGAGTACTCACCAGTGAATGGTCGAGAGCGGGGATAGCCTCGGGCATCACGTCCTCTCCATGGTCTACCCCTGGGAGGGAAGAACGGCGCGGATTGCGCCACAGGAATCTGGTAGGATGGAGGAGCCTGTGCATATTGAGCTGGAGCTCTGGGTGGTGGCCTGTAATAATTAGATCGGCCGGCAGAGCGGCCCCTATGTCTGCCGGCCTTGACAAAAACCTTATTTGCGGGAGTGGACTTTTTCAAGGACGTTTGAGCCTTGTCCAGTGAAGTAAATAAACCCACAAATTTGTTGATATCTTTAATAAGATTATCGCTAAAAAGCATGCCCTCAGCAGAGGGACCTGGTTCTGACTCAGCGAGATGGGACAGTTGAGGGTCCAATAGCCTGAGAATGGATCTCCGTCTTTCACCCGAGCAAGTCGTATTTGCGGCTCCTAACATACAAATGGCCCTCTGGGCCCAACCTCTTAGTTGGGTGAGATCCACAGGCTGGCTGGATGCAGCGGCCTGCTCAGAAAGATGTAGGATCTTCGTCAAAGGTCCTAGAAGATCCAGGATACGGTCCTGTATTGATCTAAAGGACCGTTCAATGCCCTTTTTTGGGGAAATTTACCATTTTTGGTAAGGTATTTAACGAGGATGGGATCTACCGTTGGGGTATCGGTCACTTTCCTCGGAATCGAGGGTCTAGGGTATTCTGCCTTAAGTTTACTCCTATTTGATCTCCCCAGGGACCTACGGGTCCAGTGTTCTATAAAACTAGAGACCTGTGGGAGAGGTGCCCAATCTCCGGAGCGAGGGTGGGAAATCGCATCCGGGTCAAAAAATGGCTCTCCGAGAGAGTCAAGAATTATTTCGCCCTGGATTTCAGGGGTAGCGTTGTTGGGAAACGCAGTAGTCCCACTTTCCTCATCATATGCGTCAGAATCTGCAGAGGATTCAGATTCTCCGGACGTATCCTCCTCAGAGGTGTCCACATAAGAATCTGGCTTTGCCCGCCTGGTGAATCTATGCCTCTTAGTTGTTATCTCCTCGAGGCCCGAGGGTCGGAGAGAGTCTGAAGGTAAAGTGGGTTGGCTAACCGTGATAGAGGTTGCCCAGAGCATAGAATTATCTTCCCCTGCCGGGGAGTCATGAGCGGGCACTGTGTGCTTACGCTTGTGCGAGGCTTTGCCTTTCTTAATAATCGGGTCATTTGCGATCGGCAGTGATATTGGTGGTAAGGGTTGATGAGACCCTGACGGTAAAGCGGCAGATGCAAGGGCCGCCTGAACTGACTTGCTAATCAGTTCCTGAATTTGTGCAGCATTCATGAACTGCGCTGCTTCAGATTGGGAGCTCATCCCAGGAAGGGAGCTGGTATTGGCCTCCTCAGACATATCAGAAGATATATAGGTAAGTATATATATATATATCTAAGTGGTATATATAGGGTTCTGAGAGGGAGGTCAAGGGTAGACCTGCCAGGGAAGGGGCCTATAGGGCAACAGTAGCACAGGAGGATAGGAAAAAAACTGTTAATAACTGCACAGATGCTCAGGCTCTGACTCTCCTCACCGACAGCGCTGAACTGAGGGCTGTGGTGAGAGGTACAGCGGAGTTAGAGAGCCCGGGGACGAAAGATTACGCCACTCCGGGTCTCTGATTGGTCGGTGGTTGCCGCCCCTAGATCGGACCGCCCCTCCGAGCGCGTCAGACGCGCGGGAAGGCCGAGAGCGGTGGGAACAGTGAACTGAGGGAGAAGGAGAAAATGGCGCCGCAATATGGCGCCGGGAGAAAGGTATGAATGAATAAAGGGGACAAAGAACGGAGCGCAGGGTCGTCAGTGGGGCGACCTGCGCCGGAAAAAATAGAGGGTGAAAACTGGGGACACTGTGCAACAAGTGCCGTATCCGTGAGGAAAATAGAATTTAATAGGATTAATAGGATTTAGTACCACCCGGCCGATGAACGCAAACGCAGTCACCAGCAGGGATAAGGACAGGGGTATACCGTTAGAGTACCCCCGAATGTTAGGAAGGAAGAAACTTATATTTATGAATACAGTGTGAAGAGAAATACTTATCTGTCGCTATGAGCAGAAAGAAAGAGAAGGAGTTATGGCACATCAGTTCCCTTTATAGAGGTCATCGGCATATGATTGGCTACTAGTCCTCAAAGGGGATGCTGGGAGATGTAGTTTGCAAAACGTTTTTCTTTCAATACATTAACCTGAAAGTTTAATTTTCTGCTATGGGCATTAATAAAGAAAGATGAATGCAAGATACGAGTCTCCTGTCTGATATATAACTCAGGATCAGTACAGGATAAGTAATGTAAAGTATGTACACAGTGACCCCACCAGCAGAATAGTGAGTACAGCTCTGGAGTATAATACAGGATATAACTCAGGATCAGTACAGGATAAGTAATGTAATGTATGTACACAGTGACCCCACCAGCAGAATAGTGAGTACAGCTCTGGAGAATAATACAGGATATAACTCAGGATCAGTACAGGATAAGTAATGTAATGTATATACACAGTGATCTCACCAGCAGAATAGTGAGTACAGCTCTGGAGAATAATACAGGATATAACTCAGGATCAGTACAGGATAAGTAATGTAATGTATATACACAGTGATCTCACCAGCAGAGTAGTGAGTACAGCTCTGGAGTCTGGCCACTAGAGGGAGCATCTTCCTGTGAGTCTGCTGAGTGTGGAGGAAGTCGTTTGCTGGATTGTTTGGTGTGTGTGCGCTCTGAGCTCTGCCGTGTCATCTGTGCCGGACAACGTTCTTCCTTCCCCAGAGGGAGAGCGTGTGTTCAGGCATGAGCGAGAAGAGGAGAACCCCAACACCTGCCCCCCGAATCAGGTCCGCGGGGGGCAGGGGGAGCCAGCGACCAGGTGTGGAGGGACCAGCGTCAGGAAGTGCATCAGAGGTCTCCGGGTTGAGGCGCTCTGCCAGGAGGTGCAGCGATGCATCTCCAGCCACCCCTGAACCCGTAGAGACAAAGAGCAGCCGCAAGGCTGGCCCTGCAAGTTGTGGGACTACAAGTGCAAGAAGTTCCGGAAGCACAGGTACTGTGACAACAAGGCCTGACAATGTGGACTGTGATACTCCTCCTGGAGCAAAGCTAAATGCCCACGGATGTGTGGAGGAGGATTGGGGGATGCCTAGGGCCCGGGAGTCTGGAGTCCCCCATAACTCTCGTGTGGCAGAACACATCCGTGGATATGAGGAAGCAAGGGGCAGCTTGTATAGGCTCCAGGAGGAGGTACGGGAAGCAAAAGCCCTGATGGAAACTGCGGCGAAACGACAGAAAGCTGAGCTGTCAGCCCGGATTAAACAGCTGAAAAATGAAATAAGGATACTGGAGAAGAAGAGAACTTTTATTTTAGAGAACAGCGGGCCATTTAGGGAAAAACTTTTAAATGAAGACCGCTTTCATACAATGGAGAGAGAGAAGCAGAGACGGCTGAGGGGGCTTCAGCCACGGGTGGAGGAGGAAGGAGACGCTGCGGAGGCCGATAATGTTGAGCCAAATCCACCCGGGGGTCTGCAACATCTGACCCCATACAGTGGGCTCCCTGCAGGGCAAGTGGCGATGTCATCTGGCCGTGGCTCTGGCGGTTCGGGGGATGAGAGCAGCACCAGTCACCAGGGAGGGGCGCTGATGGCCCAGATCCAGCTCCTGGAGTCCCCAGGTCACCTCCAGGACTTCACGTTTGGGGATGAGTTACCAGAGGAGGCACCTGGGGGAAGGAAAAAGAAGCTAAAGAAGACCAAGCTCCAGGAGCAGGTAACATTTGTATATACCCCCCTCCCTGAGCCCCCCGGACTGGCCGCAGGGTCAGCTCACTGTGTGAACCCCATTTCTCAGCCCAGCCTGAGTTCTGCTGTGGACTCAGTGCAGGAGAGTGGGGAGAGTATGGAGTCTAGTGTGGCGGTGAGCTCCATCGCTGTTTGTAGTAACAGTGGTGGAGCAGACAATGTATCGGCTGTGAGCTCGGACAGTGATATTTGCCCAGCGATGGGCATGGATGGCTCTGGCACATTGGGCTGCTCCCTAACGGGAGGGGGGGGCGGCTGTGTGCCAGAGTCAGCTGCGGGAGCTCCGGTGGCTCTGAGCGTTGGCACTGCTGTTCCTTTGGAGCAGCGGTGTCATCGTGAAAGAGCTGCTGGGGCCAAGATGTCTTCGCCTCCCAGAAAGACTGGACTAAGACCTTTATTTTGTATTGGCGCCGCTTATCCAGAACAGCGGCGCCCAGGAGCAGAAAACTCCAGTACTGATGAGGCGGAGGGTACCAGTAAAAACAGGGCTGGGGCCACTAATAAACAGGCTAGGCAGGCTTCCTGGTCCTTGTATAAAGGACCGGTGACCTGTCCTGTGGTGGTGGCTCCAGCTCTGGTACCCAGTGATGCTGATGGTACACTATCTGCACCAGAACGCACCGGTCCAGCCAGTATGAATGAGGAGGTTAATGTTGGAGTGAATTGTAGTATGGGCTGTAGCACGGGTGGAGGTATGGGGGGCACATCAGCTAAAACAGGCAATAATGGTGTGAGTATGGATTATGTGGAGAGGGTGGTGAAGGGGCACAGATTAGTGGTGGGGATGTAGGGCCTGGTCCAGTTGCACCCCCAGCGGTGGCAGCACCGGTACGCAGCTACGCAAATGTCACCGCTGGGGGGAGGGGGGCACCTTCCTCGTCTTCTGGCTCTGGGGGGGGGGCAATTTGCAGCAGCGTCTCCTGGGGGCCTTAAGGAGAGGGGAGAGATCAATCAATGTAGAGGGTAGGGAGGTTGATCTATCCTTTTGGATAGAAAGACATGGTCTTTCAGCCTTTCGAGAGGAAAGAGGGGGGGATACTGTGTGGTCCCTCCCAACAGCCGGGCCAGGTGGTCTCCGAAGGAATGTGGTCCGGCTGAGGTGGAGAGGCAGTGATACATGTCCTCCAAGATCTAAAGTTGTTGAGCTTCTGCTGAAGTTGGGCTTTAAGGCAGCTGACATCTACGCCTTGATACATCCTTATGGTACCCCTGAGTTCGATATCAGCTTTGTTCGGCCAGAGGGGCTTGAGCTCTTCTGGTCGAATTATGAGCTGGTAAAGAATGAGCCCGGCTGGCGAGACTTTGCCATTCAGGCGGTGTCTCGCCAAAACAATGTCAAGAAAGTGACCATTTTAACCCGTAATGAATCACTTTCTTGTATTGACATCATGACGTGGCTAGGTCGGTATGGAGAGGTGGTGGAGGTCCCAAAAAAGAACAAGGATGAATATGGCATCTGGTCAGGGGCCTGGACGTTTATGGTCAAGCTTAAGCTTTCAGGAAACACCGTTACCCATATACCATCTGCGACCTTCCTCGGAAGGGATCGTATCCAGATCTTCTACCAGGGTCAGCCGAAGCTCTGTCACAGATGTGGTGACCCCACACATTTTAGTGCCAATTGCACTGTGCAGAAGTGCACTCTGTGTGGGGAAATAGGCCATCTCGCTGCATCTTGTGCAGAGATTAGGTGTCACCTGTGTGGTGACTTAGGTCACCCATTCAGTCGCTGCCCTCGTTCCTTTGTCAACGCGGTTGTTGCCCCAGTGGGGGTAAGCCATGAGGTGAACTCTGCTGGGGGGATGGCTGGCGGGGATGAAGGGGTGCAGGGGCCAGGGAAGAAAAGTAAGCAGAAGACGCCTGCCCAACTGAGGCGTCTCAAGAAGCGTCAAAGGGATAGGGAGATTCGGTAGTCACAGGAGCATCAGCCAGCTGAGGTGGCTTCTGATCCTGTCCCTGCGACCAGTGTTACTGCTGAGGCCCTGGGGGATAGTGAACTGGATGAGGAGACTGGAAGGATCCACAAAGAGGAGGATACTGTCTCCTCGCTGTCCTCCCATGGTGAGAGCGCGGATGAGGACAGATGGAGATGGGCAGAAACAAAGCGGGGTACTCGGAGGAATAAGAAAAAGGGAGATTTAAAATCTTCTCCCACCCGCCAGATGCCAAAGGAAGGTACAACTGACCCCCCTCTGATTGGTCTCTCCAACCGGTTCCGAGCCCTCCGCGACATTTCCTCTTCGGAGGAGGAGGCTGGGGGTGAGGTTCCGGATGTTGCGGTGGGGCCCACAGGGGACCCTGAGTCCTCTCTCCCTGGGGAACCTATGTCTTCAGGGGGGGGGACTGTCTCAGAGTCAGGAGACGAGGAAAATGTAAATAAAGGGAAAATGGACACATCCATCTCACTAAAAAGGGGTAAACCATCATCTGATGAGGAGGGTGGTGGGGTGGATGGGAAGGATGGTGGGAAAAAGAAAGCTGTCTAACTCAATCACCCTTGATGGCGGCACCCTCTCCGTTGACTCTGGCATCCATTAATGTTGCCAGCATAAAGTCAGATACGGCTCGATTTGCGGCCTATGATTTTTTTGCCCATATTAATGCTGATATTTTATTTTTGCAAGAGACCAGGATAACAGATATGTCATCTATCTACAAGGCTAAAAGAGAGTGGAGGAATGGGCCCTCCTACTGGTCTCTTGGGGCCGAGCCGTATAGCGGAGTGGCGGTCCTTTTTACCGCAGCGGTAGAATGCCGACGGGTTATCGAGTTAGAAATGGGGAGGTGCCTGATCTTAGATGTCCTCATGAAGGGACAAGAACTTCGCCTTATTAACATCTACGGCCCACAGTCTAAGTGGGACCGGAAGTGTCTCTTTATGAGGATCAAGCCCTATCTTTATACAAGTCGGCAGGTGGTCTTTGGAGGGGACTTTAATGCTGTCACGAGGCCCCAAGACAGGGGAGGTGCCAGAGACAAGCTGACTTATGATAGCGTCGCCCTAAATAGCATAGCGAGTGAGGCTCGCCTGGTGGATGTCCACATCCGGCACACCCCAGGCCACGCGGGATTCACCTATCATAGGGGTAGTTGTAGGTCTAGGATAGATAGGTTTTATTTAAAGGAGGAGGCCGTCTCTTCAGCAGTGTCTGTTGTTGAGGTGGAGTTCTCCGATCACTGTTTAATTTTGTTTTCTCTGAATGTTACAGAGACCCCCCGGATGGGCAGAGGCTATTGGAAGCTGAATTCGTCTCTCTTGGAAGAAGCGGAGATAAGACAGTCCTTTGAGGATTTTCTTCAGAGCCAGGTACCATTGCTGGGCCTTTGTAGCAGTAAGTCAGAGTGGTGGGAGATCTTCAAAAAAAGGGTTGCGAGATTCTTCCGCCAGCTCTCAGGCCTCAGAAGCCTAAACAGGTACCGTTTGTACCAAGGCCTGAGGAAGAAACTTGAGCACCTTGTCTCGACTGGAGGTAGTCGTGATGATATCTCCAGAGTGAAATCCTTGCTGATGAGGTGTCAGTACGATAGGCACGCATCTTTGGTTTTTGAGAGGGATTACGGGAAGTACCGCTCGCCCGACCCTTACAGAAACTGCAAGATGTCAGTGAATAGTAAGGTAGTCTCAGGACTGATTGATAGTACGGGATCCTTGAAAAGGTCCAGATCAGGGATCTTGGAGGTCATCAGATCCTTTTACTCGCACCTCTTGGGAAGTAAGGATCTAGATCGGGATAAGGTGTCAGCTTTCTTGGCTGAAACCATCCCTGAACTAGGAGTAGACCCCTCTCTTGACGTTTTGACAGAGATGATCCGGGAAGAGGAAGTCAGGATGGCGATTGATGGACTTGCCCTCAAGAAGTCACCCGGTCCAGATTGCTTAACATCTGAGTTCTATAAGACCTTTAAGGACACTTTGGTTCCCCTGTTGACCGAGGTATTTAATGAGTGTCTATCCTCGGGCACTCTGCCAAAGTCAATGAGGAGGTCAGCGCTGATCATCCTGTCAAAGGGTAAAGACCCGTTCCACATTGAGAATTGGCGTCCCATAGCGCTTCTCAATGTGGACCGAAAGATTCTGGCAAAAGTGCTGTTTAACCGGCTGGTGGAGTTTGCACCCCGGCTCCTTTCGGGGGCTCAGCATTGCTCTGTTCCGGGCTGCTGTACATTTAGTGCTGTGCTCAGTGTCCGAGAGGCTGTGGAGCAGGGTAGGGCTGGCCACTGGAAGGGGTACTTGCTGTCCTTGGATCAGGCAAAAGCGTTTGATCGGGTTAACCATGAGTACCTCTGGTCTGTTCTTCTGAGATATGGCCTGCCGGGGGGGTTTGTTGATTGGCTTAAGACCTTGTACGCAGGGGCAGAGAGTTTCCCGCTTGTGAATGGTTGGATTGGCCGCTCTTTTGAGGTTGGGTCTGGCGTCCGTCAGGGTTGTCCTTTGAGCCCGTTGCTGTATGTGTTTGCAATTGATCCTTTCCTTAGGAGGATTGATTGTGGACCGTTGGCGGGGGTGAGAATGGACCTGGCGGTGCCGGATTTGGCTCTGAGGGCTGTAGCGTATGCTGATGATGTCACCGTGTTTGTCTCCTCACAAGAGGAAGGCCAATGGGTGATGTCAGAGGTGGACCGCTACTCGGAGGCATCCGGGTCCAAGATCAACCGGGATAAGTGCGAGAGTCTCTGGCTGGGAGGGGGAGATCCTAATTTTGATCTCCCGGACGCCCTACCAGAGCCCCAGGAATCTGCAAAAGTTCTCGGCATCGAATTTGGCCAAGGGGATTACCCCAAACAAAACTGGGACAGCAGGCTTAAGATCGCCGCTCAGAAGGTGGATCAGTGGAAGGGTTGGTCTTTGACCCTCCGGGAAAGGGTTAACCTGATCAAAACATTCCTGCTCCCTTTACTGATATACCTGGGCAGTGTATGCATGTTGCCAGAACCTCTTTGGACCCGGGTCTACAGTGTGTTCTTCCAAATGTTATGGTGGAACAGACTGAACCTAGTGAAGAGGGAGGTTACTTACCGTACAAGGAGACTAGGGGGGTTGTGTATGGTCAACCCTGTGGTATTCCTAGTGAATACCTTTCTTAAAACCAATATAGCAAACCTCTGGTCAGAGAGGGCTCCTCCGTGGGTATCCTCCTGTAGGGGATGGTTTTGGCCTTTCTTCCAGGAATGGGAGACAGGAGGGCAAGTGAAGGATCTTCGCACACCACACGGGCATCTCCCGGCTTACGCTACCCCGGTTCTGAAGGTTATTCGTCGGTGGGGTCTGGGGATGGGGGAGATTAGGACTCTGTCGAGGAAATTCCTTGACAAGAGGGTCCTGTCTTCTCATTTCCAGAGGCCATTGGCGCTCAAGGACTGCCCAAGTCGGGATCTGGAGGTGGGTTTAGAGCTTTTGAATTCTATCAGGATCCCCTTGAAGTTTTGGGACTTGACTTGGCGCTGCTTCCATGGGAAACTGTGTGTGAGGGACAATCTGAAGTGCAGGAGCTCTGATGACCGGGGATGTCCCCGCGAAGAGTGTGGAGGCATGCTGGAAAGCATGGAGCATTTTCTGCTTCATTGTCCCTTTAACACAGAGGTTTACACCAGGGTGGGCGCTTCCATTGGTTGGCCTCGGCTGGCCAGTCTCTCCTATGTGGAATGGGCCTATGGGGCATTCAGAAACCTTGGAGGCTGGGACCGGTGCACTTTATTCCTAGTCAGCTCAGTGGTTAGGTACTACACGTGGAACGCACGGTGTTTAGTGTCGACGCAGCGTAAAATCCTCCCTGTGGATGTGGTGGTTAGGAACATTCTCGGTGACCTGGTGAAGGTGCGTTCTCTGGAGTACGAGAGGCTGGGTGCTGGCAGGGCCTCTCGTCTATGGAGGGGCTCTGCCTTTAAAGTGTCTTAGCCTGTTGTCTCCCCCTGGTGGTGGGCTGATGCTGGCACATTAGTCTTTTTGTTTTGAGCAGTTGGTTTATGGTAATATAGGGCTTGCAGGCGCTGAACTTGAGCTTTAGGGGTTTGTTGTTTGGCTTATAGTGTTATATGTATTTGTTATTGTATTTATTGTTGTAGTCTATTTGTATACTTGTATATTGTTATATTTTATGTAATGTATATATTGTATATATTGTGTGATGCCACCTGGGGATTGGGTTTAGTTTAGGTTGGGTGGTGGGTTAAAAAGGGGGGAGGGGGTTTGTATGGGACTTTTATATATACAGAAAATCCTGGACTGGTTCATGGACGTCTGGTAACATGTACTGGGGGCATGGGATGCGGGACCAGCTCAGGGCCAAAAAATAAAAAATAAATAAATAAAAATAAAAAAAAGTGGTGTTATTTTGTTTGTGTTGGTTTTTATTATTTTGTATATATTATTGTTGTTGTTGTTATTCTTTTGGTATATTACTGGTATTGGGTTTTTGGTATTGCAACTGGGCCAGGAAATTTACATTTAGTATTAGTGTATATTAGTGTATATAGTTTATTAGTATGGTATGGGTATAATGGGTATTATAGGAATATGTCTTTTGTAAATATTGTATATATTTGTTTGTGTGCAGGAATGAGTGTGGGGTGGACCGGTGTTGTATTTTATGCTATGGTGTTGGTTTTATGATCGTTATATTGATATGTTCTGTCGGATATGATATGTTTATGTTTTGTAATTTTTTTATTGTTATGTTTGAAATTTTAATAAAAGATCTACAGGATATAAATCTAGATTTTCCTAGCTTGTGACGGAAAATATAAGTTATATGAAGACAGGAGGCGAGTATCTTATGCATTAATCTTTCTTTATTAATGCCCATAGCAGAAAAATCAAACGTTTACTTTTAACGTATTAAACAGAAAAAACTTTTCAAACTACAATTCCCAGCAGTCCCCTGGGATCCCTTCGGCCAATCCTAGCCCTGAAGACTCCTATAAAAGGGACTGCTCTCCAAGACTCCTCCTCTTTCTTGAAGCCATCGCCACCGCAACCGTAGGAACAATCGAACACTGATACGTCTGCATCATCGACCTTCCTTCGAAACTGGAACTATAGAACTCCAGCCAACGGAACCAAACAACCCGTCCCAACGGGGACATAACAGGAACATCTCAGCCGCCGCCCAGCAGGATCGGAGAAGTCTCAGTAACCTGGAAGATAAAAGAAAAGGAACACCATAACAGGGTTGGGTTGAGAGGGAAGATACTCGCCTCCTGTCTTCATATAACTTATATTTTCCGTCACAAGCTAGGAAAATCTCGATTTATATTTCAGACAGGAGGCTCATATCTTATGCAAGTTCAAAGCTAGAACAACCTAATAATGACATGTCATGAAAGGTAAAATACAAACAGAACAATTAAGAATGACAGTTCACAAGACCGACATGGACACATGAGACTCCGGCCTAAAATAAAATTGGCAAAAAGTCGTCTCCGACGACCAATCCGCCGCCAACAACAGATCAGAAAGGGAACCCCCCAAAGTTACTACCTTGGTGGCCATAGCCCCTCTGGAAGAATGGACACCAAACAATGAAACATCTATCCCGGCCAGAGCCATGGCGGATCGCACCCACCGGGCCAAGGTAGCCGATGTAACCGGCATATGAGGACGGACATAAGAGATAAGAAGCTGAGAAAAAGCCGGCGAACGAAGAGATGCTGTCTGTGCTTCGTATGCCTGCAGGCAACGGACAACACAGAGCCGAGGATGCGCGGGAAAAAACGGATAAACGACGGACTGGAGCCCCGTTTTAGTCCTTCGAACAACCGAAAACTGGACATCTTGAGGCGAAAATTGACGCCTCGAGATATCCAGGGCTTTAACGTCCGAAACCCGCTTTATGGATACAAGACATAAAAGAACAGTCAATTTAAAGGACAAAAGTTTTAAGGAAAGGTCGTCATTATCGACCCAAGCAGAAAACATGTCCAAGAGTTTGGACACATCCCAAGTTGACTGGTATTTAGGTCGAGGAGGGCGTTTAAATTTAACGCCCCGCAGGAGTCGACACACCAGTGGATGTTTGCCAACAGGCAAAGAATCCACAGGACCATGATAAGCTGAAATAGCGGACCGGTAAACATTAATGGAGCTAAAGGATTTTCCTGACTCAAAAGCCTCCGCCAAGTAGTTAACAACTACAGAAACAGGCGCCTCAACGGGATCAATTTGCCGTTGATCACACCAGCGAACCCAGAGCCCCCAGGCTGATCGATATGCCGATTTAGTCCCGGGGGCCCAGGCCAAGGCGAGGAGATCTCTAGCTGATTTTGAAAGGATGTTATCCGTTTCTGGCACCCTGAAACCAACCACGCGAGGAGTGGAAGGTTGTTCTCCATCACCAGAGGATGGAGACCCCTGGCCGAATTGGTGAGGAGATGGGGAAACTGGGGAAGTAAGAGGGGATAGTCGATAGTCATCCCCAGAATCCGGGGAAACCATGGTTGTGTCGGCCACCATGGAGTGATCAACATAATGGTCGCCCCCTGGTTCACCATATGTAGGAGAACTCTGGGGATCATAGGAAACGGAGGGAACGCGTAATGCGTCCCCTTCGGCCATAGTTGCCGAAAGGCGTCCACTGCACAGGCTTCCGGATCCGGCCTCCAGCTGTAGAATTGGGGCAGTTGGTGGTTGAGTCGAGAAGCAAACAGGTCCATAAGGAATGGACCCCAAATTTGCTGTAAGACTAGGAAAACCGCTCGATCCAGCTGCCAATCGCTGGAATCGATCAAATAGCGGGAATTCCAATCTGCTACTGCATTGGAAATTCCCGGAATGTATTCCGCGATCGGGACGATATCACGAGCCAGACAAAAGTGCCAGAACTCCTTTGCGATGTCTGCGAGGATCCTGGACCTCGAGCCTCCCAAGCGGTTGACGTACTGAACCGCCGTCACATTGTCCATGCGCACTAATACACAGCAGCTTGATGTGTGTGATACGAAGCTCCTGATGGCGAAAAACGCCGCTAGAAGTTCCAGCGCATTGATGTGTAGTAGAGATTCCGCAGCGGACCATGTTCCTCCTGTGGAGGAAGTGCCGCACCGAGCGCCCCAGCCCTGCCGACTCGCATCTGACTCTATTATGATGTCTGGGCTGGAATTGAAAATGGTCTTGCCGTTCCATGCGACGGCATGACGAAGCCACCACTGCAATTCTTCTACGGCCTCCGGACAGAGAGATACCCTGTCCGCATATCTGAGGCCCTGGTGAAGATGGCGCGTTTTGAGTCTCTGAAGGGCTCGGTAGTAAAGTGGGGCCGGAAAAATTGCTTGGATAGAAGCAGATAAGAGGCCCACCAGACGTGCGATTATACGCAACGATACTCGGCCCTTGCGCAACACCGCCCTGATCTCCTTGCGGATAAGGGCCAGCTTGGGAGAGGGTAGTCGAAGGACCGCCTGATTGGTGTCTACCAAAAAACCGAGGAACTCCATCTCCCGAGCCGGGACGAGAATAGATTTCTCGTGATTGATCAGGAATCCTAAGTCTTGAAGTAGGGAGACCGTCCAGTCCATATGAATGGTGGCCTGAGTTCTGGAACGAGCCATGATAAGTAGGTCGTCTAGGTATATGATCAGTCGTACGCCCCTGCTTAGTAGGGATGCCACCACTGGTTTCAACAACTTGGTGAAACACCATGGGGCGGATGAAAGGCCGAACGGGAGGCAATTAAATTGCCACATCCGATCTCTCCAGAGGAAGCGCAGAAATCGTTGAGAGGACGGATGGATAGGGACGGTAAGATAGGCGTCCTTTAGGTCCACCTTGACAAGCCAGTCCCCCGGCCACAATAGATCTCGCAGGAAGTGAACCCCTTCCATTTTGAAATGTCGGTACACTACGTGTTGGTTTAGATTTCGTAGATTTATCACTGGGCGAAATCCGCCACCTTTCTTCTTGACTAAGAAGAGGTTGCTGACGAATCCCGGGTAGAGGGGATCGACTTCTATGACCGCTTGTTTGGATAGAAGATCTTGCAGTTCGTTGTCTATAAGAGCAACGTTTAGGTTTGAAAACTGTATGGGGAATGGGATTACATTCAGCTCCGGTATGGAGTGGAGTTCTATCTGGTATCCCGTCACCGTATGGAGAATCCACGCGTCTGCCGTAATCGCAGACCAGGCGTGGGTAAAAAACTTCAATCTGCCCCCCACAGGAATGTGATGATGTATTTGAATTGTGATACTCACCAATGGATGGTCGGGATCGGGGATAGCCTCTGCCACCACGTCCTCTCCATGGCCTACCTCGAGGGGGAAAGAACAGCGCGGGTTGCGCCACTGGCAGCGGATAGGGTGGAGGAGCCTGGGCGTACTGTGCAGGAACTCTAGGGTTTGGCCTATAGGAGTAAGACCGGCCGGCAGATCGGCCCCTACTTCTGCCGGCCTTGGAGAAAATTTTGGTCGATAGACCAGACTTCTTTAATGAGGTTTGGGCCTTGTCTAAACTGGTGAACAGACCCACAAACTTATTAATGTCTTTGATGAGGTTATCACCAAAGAGCATGCCCTCAGCCGAGGGTCCCGGTTCGGTTTCCGCTAGATGCGATAATTGAGGGTCTAGTTTCATGAGAATAGACCTGCGCCGCTCAGTTGAGCATGTGGTATTGGCGCAACCCAACATACACACTGCGCGTTGGGCCCAACCCCTGAGCTGGGTTAAATCCACCGGTTGGCTGGTTGCAGCCGCCTGTTCGGACAGATTAAGAATTTTAGTAAGGGGACCGAGAACATCAAGTAAACGGTCCTGTATGGATTTAAAGGATCGCTCTATTCCTTTTTTGGCGTACTTGCCAGATTTCGTGAGGTATTTCATTAAGATGGGATCAACCTCGGGGGTGGTAGTCACCTTTTTGGGAATTGATGGTCGGGGGCATTCCGCCCTCGGCTTATTTCTATTGGATCTCTCAAGGGACCTACGGATCCAGTATTCTATAAAATTTGACACCTGTGGAAGGGGCGCCCAGTCCCCAGAGCGAGGATGAGAAATCGCATCTGGGTTAAAGAAGGGTTCTCCGAGAGAATCCAGTATGATGTCGCCCTGGGATTCAGGGTTAGCGTCTGTAGAGAACGCCATAGTCCCACCATCCTCTTCTCCAGAGACAGACTCAGGGATGTCAGACAACTCAGATTCCGCGGAGGAGTCCTCCTCAGAGGAGTCCACGAAAGAGTTAGGTTTGGTCCGTCTGGCGGCCTTATGCCTCTTGTTAGTTAACACCTCGAGGCCCGAGGGTCGGAATGAGTCGGAAGGATGTGTGGGTCGGCAGTCCGAGGTAGGTACTGCCCGGGGCACAAATTGTTCTTCCCCTGCCGGGGAGTCGGATGTAAGCACAGTGTGTTTGCGCTTTTGTGAGGCTTTACCTCTTTTAACCATAGATCCAGCGCTGTGTGTTAGCGGAACTGGTAGTAGGGGTAGTGACTGTTGAGAGCCAGATGGTAGCACAGCGGATGCTAGGGCTGCCTGGACTTGTTGATAAGCTCTTGGATTTGAGCAGCGCTCATAAAGTGTGCTGTGTCAGAAGTAGCCTCCATCCCTGGGGCATTACCTTCATCAGACATGGTTGTAACAATATGGGGGTATAACAAAGTATAGTACAGTACCCACTAGACTAGTAAGTTAGGTACCAACCCGGGTATAATATGTATAGAGATAGAGGAATAAATCCTGATGATTGTCACGATGCCGGCTGGCAGGTAGTGGACCCTCTGTGCCAGAGAGGGATTGGCGTGGACCGTGCTAGTGGACCGGTTCTAAGCCACTACTGGTTTTCACCAGAGCCCGCCGCAAAGCGGGATGGTCTTGCTGCGGCGGTAGTGACCAGGTCGTATCCACTAGCAACGGCTCACCTCTCTGGCTGCTGAAGATAGGCGCGGTACAAGGGAGTAGGCAGAAGCAAGGTCGGACGTAGCAGAAGGTCGGGGCAGGCAGCAAGGATCGTAGTCAGGGGCAACGGCAGAAGGTCTGGAAACACTGGCAAGGGACACACAAGGAACGCTTTCACTGGCACTAAGGCAACAAGATCCGGCAAGGGAGTGCAAGGGAAGTGAGGTAATATAGGGAAGTGCACAGGTGATAACCCTAATAGGAACCACTGCGCCAATCAGCGGCGCAGTGGCCCTTTAAATCGCAGAGACCCGGCGCGCGCGCGCCCTAGGGAGCGGGGCCGCGCGCGCCGGGACAGAACAGACGGGGAGCGAGTCAGGTAGGGGAGCCGGGGTGCGCATCGCGAGCGGGCGCTACCCGCATCGCGAATCGCATCCCGGCTGGCAGCAGGATCGCAGCGCCCCGGGTCAGAGGACGTGACCGGAGCGCTGCAGCGGAGAGGGAGAAGCGAGCGCTCCGGGGAGGAGCGGGAACCCGGAGCGCTCGGCGTAACAGTACCCCCCCCCTTGGGTCTCCCCCTCTTCTTGGAGCCTGAGAACCTGAGGAGCAGACTTTTGTCAAGGATGTTGTCCTCAGGTTCCCAGGATCTCTCTTCAGGACCACAACCCTCCCAGTCTACCAAAAAGAAATTTTTCCCTCTGACCTTTTTGGCAGCCAAAATCTCCTTGACCGAGAAGACGTCCGAGGAGCCGGAAACAGGAGTGGGAGGAACAGATTTGGGAGAAAAACGGTTGAGGATGAGTGGTTTGAGAAGAGAGACGTGAAAGGCATTAGGGATACGAAGAGAAGGAGGAAGAAGAAGTTTATAAGAGACAGGATTAATTTGACACAAAACTTTGAAAGGACCAAGATAGCGTGGTCCCAACTTGTAGCTAGGGACACGGAAGCGGACATATTTAGCGGAGAGCCATACCTTGTCTCCAGGGGAAAAAACGGGGGGAGCTCTTCTTTTCTTATCCGCGAATCTCTTCATGCGTGAAGAAGCCTGTAAGAGAGAATTTTGGGTCTCTCTCCATATAATGGAAAGGTCACGAGAAATTTCATCCACAGCGGGCAGACCAGAGGGCAAGGGGGTAGGGAGGGGGGGAAGAGGGTGACGGCCGTACACCACGAAAAATGGGGATTTGGAGGAAGATTCAGAGACCCTGAAGTTATACGAGAATTCGGCCCATGGAAGGAGATCTGCCCAGTCATCCTGGCGGGAGGAAACAAAATGTCGCAAATAATCACCCAGGATCTGGTTAATTCTTTCTACTTGTCCATTGGACTGGGGATGATATGCAGAGGAAAAATTTAATTTAATCTTGAGTTGTTTACAGAGAGCTCTCCAGAATTTAGACACGAATTGGACCCCTCTATCCGAGACAATCTGCGTAGGCAACCCGTGAAGACGAAAAATGTGTACAAAAAATTGTTTAGCCAACTGAGGCGCAGAAGGAAGACCAGGAAGAGGGATGAAATGTGCCATTTTGGAGAATCGATCAACGACCACCCAAATAACGGTGTTGCCACGGGAAGGGGGTAAATCAGTAATAAAATCCATACCAATCAGAGACCAAGGCTGTTCGGGGACAGGCAGCGGATGAAGAAAACCAGCGGGCTTCTGGCGAGGAGTCTTATCCCGGGCACAGATAGTGCAGGCTCGCACAAAGTCCCCAACATCCGTCTCCAGAGTCGGCCACCAATAGAAGCGGGAGATGAGTTGCACAGATTTCTTGATGCCCGCATGACCTGCGAGATGGGAGGAGTGACCCCATTTGAGGATTCCGAGGCGTTGGCGTGGAGAAACAAAGGTCTTCCCTGGAGGAGTCTGCCCGATGGAGGCAGGAGAAGTGGAGATCAACTTCTGAGGCATCCGAGGAACGAGAGAGAGCATCGGCCCTAATGTTCTTATCGGCAGGACGAAAGTGAATCTCAAAATTAAATCGGGCAAAGAACAGAGACCACCGGGCCTGGCGAGGATTCAGCCGTTGGGCCGACTGGAGGTAGGAGAGGTTCTTGTGGTCGGTGTAGATAATAACAGGAAATCTTGATCCCTCCAGCAGATGCCTCCATTCCTCGAGTGCTAATTTAATGGCTAGAAGCTCTCGATCCCCGATGGAGTAGTTCCTCTCCGCTGGAGAGAAGGTCCTAGAGAAAAAACCACAAGTGACAGCATGCCCGGAAGAATTTTTTTGTAGAAGAACAGCTCCAGCTCCTACTGAGGAGGCATCAACCTCCAATAGGAAGGGTTTGGAAGGGTCAGGTCTGGAGAGCACGGGAGCCGAAGAAAAGGCAGACTTGAGTCGTTTAAAGGAGTCCTCTGCTTGAGGAGGCCAAGACTTGGGATCAGCATTTTTCTTGGTTAAAGCCACGATAGGAGCCACAATGGTAGAAAAATGTGGAATAAATTGCCTGTAATAATTGGCGAACCCCAAAAAGCGTTGGATAGCACGGAGTCCGGAGGGGCGTGGCCAATTTAAGACGGCAGAGAGTTTGTCTGGATCCATCTGTAGTCCCTGGCCAGAGACCAAATATCCTAGAAAAGGAAGAGATTGGCATTCAAACAGACATTTCTCAATTTTAGCATAGAGTTGGTTGTCACGAAGTCTCTGAAGAACCATACGGACATGCTGGCGGTGTTCTTCTAGATTGGCAGAAAAAATTAGGATATCGTCCAGATATACCACAACACAGGAGTATAACAGATCACGAAAAATTTCATTGACAAAGTCTTGGAAGACGGCAGGGGCATTGCACAGTCCAAAGGGCATGACCAGATACTCAAAGTGTCCATCTCTGGTGTTAAATGCCGTTTTCCACTCGTCCCCCTCTCTGATGCGGATGAGGTTATAGGCGCCTCTTAAGTCCAATTTAGTGAAGACGTGGGCACCTTGGAGGCGATCAAAGAGTTCAGAGATGAGGGGTAAGGGGTAGCGGTTCTTAACCGTGATTTTATTAAGACCGCGGTAGTCAATGCAAGGACGTAGGGAGCCATCTTTTTTGGACACAAAGAAAAATCCGGCTCCGGCAGGAGAGGAGGATTTACGGATAAAGCCCTTTTTTAGATTCTCCTGGACGTATTCGGACATGGCAAGAGTCTCTGGGGCAGAGAGAGGATAAATTCTGCCCCGGGGTGGAGTAGTACCCGGGAGGAGGTCGATAGGGCAATCATAAGGCCTGTGAGGAGGTAGAGTCTCGGCTTGTTTTTTGCAGAAAACATCCGCGAAGTCCATATAGGCCTTAGGGAGACCGGTTACTGGAGGAACCACAGGGTTACGGCAAGGGTTACTGGGAACCGGTTTTAGACAGTTCTTGGAACAAGAGGACCCCCAACTCTTGATCTCCCCAGTGGACCAATCCAGGGTTGGGGAATGAAGTTGAAGCCAGGGAAGTCCAAGGAGAATCTCCGAGGTGCAATTGGGGAGGACCAAAAGTTCAATCCTCTCATGATGAGATCCGATGCTCATAAGAAGGGGCTCCGTGCGGAAACGTATGGCACAGTCCAATCTTTCATTATTTACACAATTGATGTAGAGGGGTCTGGCGAGACTGGTCACTGGGATGTTGAACCTGTTGACGAGAGAGGCCAAAATAAAATTTCCTGCAGATCCAGAGTCCAAGAAGGCCACTGTAGAGAAGGAGAAGGCAGAGGCAGACATCCGCACAGGCACAGTAAGACGTGGAGAAGCAGAGTAGACATCAAGGACTGTCTCACCTTTGTGCGGAGTCAGCGTACGTCTTTCCAGGCGGGGAGGACGGATAGGACAATCCCTCAGGAAGTGTTCGGTACTAGCACAGTACAGGCAGAGGTTCTCCATACGGCGTCGTGTCCTCTCTTGAGGTGTCAGGCGAGACCGGTCGACCTGCATAGCCTCCACGGCGGGAGGCACAGGAACAGATTGCAGGGTACCAGAGGAGAGAGGAGCCGAGGAGACGAAACGCCTCGTGCGAACAGAGTCCATATCTTGACGGAGTTCCTGACGCCTTTCAGAAAAACGCATGTCAATGCGAGTGGCTAGGTGAATAAGTTCATGTAGATTAGCAGGAATTTCTCGTGCGGCCAGAACATCTTTAATGTTGCTGGATAGGCCTTTTTTGAAGGTCGCGCAGAGGGCCTCATTATTCCAGGACAATTCTGAAGCAAGTGTACGGAATTGTACGGCATACTCGCCAACGGAAGAATTACCCTGGACCAGGTTCAACAGGGCAGTCTCAGCAGAAGAGGCTCGGGCAGGTTCCTCAAAGACACTTCGGATTTCCGAGAAGAAGGAGTGTATAGAGGCAGTGACGGGGTCATTGCGGTCCCAGAGCGGTGTGGCCCATGACAGGGCTTTTCCGGACAGAAGACTGACTACGAAAGCCACCTTAGACCTTTCAGTGGGAAACAGGTCCGACATCATCTCCAGATGCAGGGAACATTGGGAAAGGAAGCCACGGCAAAACTTAGAGTCCCCATCAAATTTATCCGGCAAGGATAAGCGTATCCCAGGAGCGGCCACTCGCTGCGGAGGAGGTGCAGGAGCTGGCGGAGGAGATGACTGCTGAAGCTGTGGTAGCAACTGTTGTAGCATGACGGTCAGTTGAGACAGCTGTTGGCCTTGTTGCGCAATCTGTTGTGACTGCTGGGCGACCACCGTGGTGAGGTCAGCGACAACTGGCAGAGGAACTTCAGCGGGATCCATGGCCGGATCTACTGTCACGATGCCGGCTGGCAGGTAGTGGACCCTCTGTGCCAGAGAGGGATTGGCGTGGACCGTGCTAGTGGACCGGTTCTAAGCCACTACTGGTTTTCACCAGAGCCCGCCGCAAAGCGGGATGGTCTTGCTGCGGCGGTAGTGACCAGGTCGTATCCACTAGCAACGGCTCACCTCTCTGGCTGCTGAAGATAGGCGCGGTACAAGGGAGTAGGCAGAAGCAAGGTCGGACGTAGCAGAAGGTCGGGGCAGGCAGCAAGGATCGTAGTCAGGGGCAACGGCAGAAGGTCTGGAAACACTGGCAAGGGACACACAAGGAACGCTTTCACTGGCACTAAGGCAACAAGATCCGGCAAGGGAGTGCAAGGGAAGTGAGGTAATATAGGGAAGTGCACAGGTGATAACCCTAATAGGAACCACTGCGCCAATCAGCGGCGCAGTGGCCCTTTAAATCGCAGAGACCCGGCGCGCGCGCGCCCTAGGGAGCGGGGCCGCGCGCGCCGGGACAGAACAGACGGGGAGCGAGTCAGGTAGGGGAGCCGGGGTGCGCATCGCGAGCGGGCGCTACCCGCATCGCGAATCGCATCCCGGCTGGCAGCAGGATCGCAGCGCCCCGGGTCAGAGGACGTGACCGGAGCGCTGCAGCGGAGAGGGAGAAGCGAGCGCTCCGGGGAGGAGCGGGAACCCGGAGCGCTCGGCGTAACAATGATCTAATATAAAATTAATATATATCTAAAGTTAATGTATATTTATGTATATGTTGTAACGGGTAATCTAATAAGGCGCTCCTTACTGCTCAGGCTCCTATTCTCCACACCGCTCGCTCTTAACTGGCGATGCGGTGGGAAGTAACACAGAGCCTAGAGACGTACTCTCGCGAGACAGCGTCATCAAGCGCTGTAATTGGAGGAAATAGAAGAACGCCCCTTGGAGCGTCCGCCCCTCCGCCGTCCGATGCGCGCGAAGTAGACGCGGCAGGAGAAGAAGGACGTGACAAGATGGCGCCCAGGTAAGATGGCGCCGATTATCTGGGGCAAAGAACGAGCGCAATGACCGCCCCGCTGTGCGGATTAACGCTCAGAGAAAAATTATATATAAAAAAGAAGGGGGTAGTATAAGCGCAATAACCGCGCAATATAGACACAATATATAAACACAATATAAAAACGCAATAGAAGCGCAGTGTCCGTACTGAAATTCCGGGCACCGCGCTTATTAGACTGTGTAAATATACTCGCAAATTAACACAAACAATAGTCATGTAAGAGCATATACTTATCTGTGCTATGAGCAGAAAGAAAGAGGAGGAGTCTTGGAGAGCAGTCCCTTTTATAGGAGTCTTCAGGGCTAGGATTGGCCGAAGGGATCCCAGGGGACTGCTGGGAATTGTAGTTTGAAAAGTTTTTTCTGTTTAATACGTTAAAAGTAAACGTTTGATTTTTCTGCTATGGGCATTAATAAAGAAAGATTAATGCATAAGATATGAGCCTTGTTGTCTGACATATAACTAAGGATCAGTACAGGATAAGTAATGTAATGTATGTGCACAGTGACCTCACCAGCAGAATAGTGAGTACAGCTCTGGAGTATAATACAGGATATAACTCAGGATCAGTACAGGATAAGTAATGTAATGTATGTACACAGTGACCTCACCAGCAGAATAGTGAGTACAGCTCTGGAGTATAATACAGGATATAACTCAGGATCAGTACAGGATAAGTAATGTAATGTATGTACACAGTGACCTCACCAGCAGAATAGTGAGTACAGCTCTGGAGAATAATACAGGATGGACATGTGCAGAAGAAAAATTTTCGTTTTTTTTTTTCGTTTCGTTTTTTCGTTTTTTTTATAAAATTTTCGGTTCAGCAATATTTTCAGTTTAGATTTTCAGATACATTCGGTATTCGAGTGTCCAGGTTTCATTTTTTTAGGATACATTCGGTATTCGGGTGTCCGGGGGACTCATTTTTTCGGATACATTCGGTATTCGGGTGTCTGGGTTTGATTTTTTTCGAAAACATTCGTATTCGGGTGGGTTTGATTTTTCGTATACATTCGGTATTCGGGTACATTCGGGTAAATCTTTTTTAAGCAGGGGACCATTATCGGGAGTGTGTGCAGGAAAAGAGGGCAGCTACTCCTCTCACCGCTCGCACAGAACTGGCGACAGGGAGAGGAGGCGTGACAGAGTGTAGTGTTGCCGAGTGAAATCTCGCGTGATTTCGCACAGGAGCGCTGTGATTGTTGAAGCGCAACAAGATGGCCGCATCACCAGGCGCGCGCGTCACTGGAACTGGCTCCTCCCACCTCTTTCCCCGCAAACAGGCAAGCCTGCGGCGGGAAACCGAGGGGTGAAGAAGGAGCCAATACCCCCCCAAGATAGCGTCGCTATAGTAATGGACACAGGTATGTAAAACAGAAGGGGGAAAAAAGACAGATAAATGAAAAAACAATATTGGGACGATCCGGAGAGGGGGAGATGCTCAGTACAAGAAGTAACTGAACACCCGAGAATGGCAAAAGGCGGAATAGAGAATTAGAAGAGAAAAATAACCCGACGATCAAACACATCAATCTTTCATACAGCATTCATTCATTCATTTACTCATTCATTCAACATTACATTATGTATTA
The DNA here is from genome assembly GCF_029499605.1 of Hyla sarda. Lineage (NCBI taxonomy): Eukaryota > Metazoa > Chordata > Amphibia > Anura > Hylidae > Hyla > Hyla sarda. The sequence continues at coordinate 5,151,392 of NC_079193.1, read as the reverse complement.
ATAAATTAATACATAAAGAAATGTAGAATGAATGAGTAAATGAATGAATGAATGCTGTATGAATGATTGATGTGTTTGATCGTCGGGTGATTGAGGTCAATGACATGCATAGTAATTGCCGTGGGAACATTTTTCATTCATAAAACCGCAGACTTAATTGGATAATTGCCGTGTAGAATGTTTGGTGTCCTAAGCGTTCTACACGACAATTATCCAATTAAGTCTGCAGTTTTATGAATGAAAAATGTTCCCACAGCAATTACTATGCATGTCATTGACCTGGCAACCCATTTCTGACAAAAGCCAGCGGAATTTGAAAATGAATTAAAAAGCATTGCGCAAATGCGTGTGTTAGCCAAAGTGTGCCTCCAGCTGTTGCAAAACTACAACTCCCAGCATGCCCAGACAGCCGCATGCTGGGTGGGTGTTGTAGTTTTGCAACAGCTGGAGGCACCCTAGTAACAGTAAAACAATAACTAACAATCAGAAACAGTGTAGCGCAAGGAACAATAAAAAAAATTAGAAAAAATTCTTTACTTTTACTGAATTCATTCGGTAAATTATTAATGCATTTGTTTTCGGATAACGAATGCATTCGTTTTTTTACCGCATGCATTCGGAGAATAACGAATGCATTTGTTATGTTGCTATTCGTTTTATCGTTGCTATTCGGAAATATCCGGAAAAAAAATTGTACATTCGGAATGGCCCGAATGCACGAAAACGGCAAAATTCTGTAAATTTGACATTCGTGCCGAACCGAATTGCACATGTCTAATGCAGGATATAACTCAGGATAAGTAATGTAATACCACCTTTTCCATAAAAAAAAAAAAAAAAACAGCTTTATTTTAGCCCTTGTACAGTCATAAAGCCTCCTCTGTAATCGGTAATATGCCCCATGTACAGTACAGATAGCATATTACTGGCTACAGAAGGGGCATTTTTACTGTACAGGATGGCTATACGGGGTCATAGGGGCACTGGCTACATAGATGTATTTATGACTGCAAAGGGGGGTTTAGTGGCTACAGAGAGGGAATGCCGACTCTGTAGCCACTATGCCCCTTTTGCAGTCATAATGACATTTATGTAGCCAGTGCCCCTATGACCCCTGGACAGTCATAATGCCCCCTCTGTAACCACTATGCCATCCTGTACAGTAGAAATGCCCCCCGTGTACAGTCATAATGCCCCCTCTTTAACCACTATGCCATCCTGTACACTAGAAATGCCCCCCTTGTACAGTCATAATGCCCCTCTGTAGGCACTATGCCCCCCTGTACAGTCATAATGCCCCTCTGTAGACACTATGCCCCCCTGTACAGTAATTATGCCTTATGCCCCCCTGTACAGTCATAATGCCCCCCCCCCCCCCGTAACCATTAGCCGGATATCCTATGCCCTCTCTAGGACCCCTCTTTGAACTCTAATATGCCCCCTCAGAGCCAGACACCAGAATCAAACTATCCCCATCATAAAATAGATGAATCTCCAGCTGTAGCAAAACTTCAACTCCCAGCGTGGAGGCAGCCTGGTTATAGCTGGAGGTCCATTCTTTTTCTGTGTAGATCAGTGTTTCTTGCTGGGAGTTGTAGTTCGCCACCCTGGTGCACATTATTTACACACCTGCCTGCACACTCCATGACTCCTCCAGGGCAGGGCAGCTTCAGAGGCTTTTCATGCTCCACTACTGAACACTGCGGCCAAGCCCCGCCTCCTCTCTGCCTCCCTGCTGATCACATGATGAGCAGTCATGTGATCTGTTCTCGTCACTGCAGGAATTTGCAGTACAGAAGGTACAGTCCAGGGACTTACAGTACGGGTTGGGAACCGCTCATCTAGAGATACAGAGCAGGTATTGATCAGTCACTGTGCTGTGTGTGGAGATTTCTGCTTCTTAGTGACTGCCCGACCAAGACCTGCATGACAGCTGACATTCGGGGCACCAGGCTTTATATTCGGGGCATGGGTCCCGAATGTTTTATCCTAGTGACGCCCCTGGTGGCAGACAATCTTACTAATAACTCCATTTGCTACAAGAAATATAGGGAGCATCCTTATACAACTGTAGAGAGTGCCTTCATAGAGTCAGTAGGGCTGCTGTGGTGGCAGAATGTGTCATTGCTTGTACTGGCAGCAGCAGCATGAAGGACTTTATAGAACAGCAATGAGCAGTGTATGCTCTCAGTTCACCACTGGAGGAGATATAACACTTACTAGAGCTTTCGGCAACTTCTTTGTGTCTTTTCCTTTGTTTCATTCTACAGCCCCTTCTTCCTTTCCATAGACTTTTATGGGCAGTATGGAGGACATTGTAAAGCAGTACTGAGCAGTGTAAGCTATGAATCGATCACTGGGGTAGATATAACCCAAGAGCTTTTCAGCAGCTTCTCTGTGTTTCTGCCTCTTTTACTCTGCTGCTCCATTCTCCATAGATATCTAGGAGCAGCATGGAGGACATTAAAAAGCACTACTAAGCATTGTAAGCTGAATCCAGAATCTGGGAGATATAACACTCACTAGAATTTTCAGCAGCTCCTCTGTGCATCTTTCCCTTTGACTGATTCTACACATCCCTCTTCCCCCTCTATAGACTTTTATGCCACCCCGTCCCCTCTCCGTAGACTTCTATGGTCAGAATGGAGGACCATACAGAGCAGTAATGAGCATTGTCAACTGTGAAACCAGAATTGGGGGATATAACACTCGCTAGAGTTTTCAGCAGCTTCTCTCTGTGTCTTTCCTTTTGTCTACTTCTAAAGGAAAGACACAGAGAGAAGCTGCTGAAAATTCTAGCGAGTGTTATATCCCCCAATTCTGATTTACTATGGACAGTATAGAAGATATTATATACCAATTCTGGTATACTATGGACAGTATAGAAGATATTATATAGCAGTAATGAGCAGTTTAAGTTGTGTAGCTAGAATATGGCGATATATAACACTAGAGCTTTCAGCATCTTCTTTGTGTGTCTTTTCCTTTGTCTCACTCTGCAGCATCCTCCTCTCTCCATAGACTTTTATGGGCATCTATAACCTGATCCCTCAGTGAGCTGACCTGTATGGATTTTAGCAGGTTTTAGCTGAGTGAATAATGAGATAAGCGGGGGTAGAAGAGGAGAATGTTTTCCATATTCCCTTGTACTATTGACGTGAACTGTGTTGAGAAATTTGACCATTTAAGTGCTGCGGATGAGGTCGGGATGTTATGGGACTTATTTTATTTCCATGATCAACAAAATTCTAAGATCTGGAGGCTGAGCATTTCTTGGGAAATCTTCTCATCCTCTCTGAACATAGTCTGTGCAGCGGGAAAGACAGATCCTGTGCAGCGGGAAAGGCGGCTCCTGTGCATTGGGAAAGACAGATCCTGTGCAGCGGGAAAGGCGGCTCCTGTGCAGTGCCTTTTCCTATTATATTGAAATTTGCAGATTTCTCTTGCAAACCCCCCCCCGAGGGGGGGGGGGGGTTGCAAGAAAAATCAGCAAATTTCAATATAATAGGAAAAGTAACGAATTTGATAAGTTAAGTTATTATTCAGAATTCTGTCTTATTTAGTCCCGGGGGGGATCACATGACTTCTAATGCTTCACCATGATGGTTTGTTTAACATTCCAAAAATGCAGCCCAGACAGCGGGAGAGGTCCAAGGTGCCATCATCCTCCTCTGGGGGCTCCTCGTCCTGGTCGGAGCCAGATCCCTCCTCTATGGCACTGGTTTTGATGGCTGTGACCGGTGACACCTCCACGACCTTCTCCGGTTCTATCCCCTAAAGCGGATGGAAAAATAGGAAGCGTCAATCTCCAGTTTATTTATGAACATCGATCTTCTCGCTGTAGACCAGTACTCTACACTTTGACTGGTTCCTAGTTATTAGAAGGGCCCTTTAAGGTAAGCTGATCATAAAGTGTCGCTGGAGAAACCTGGCAGTCACTGTTAACTTTTCCTACAGTGCCCCCTCAGGAAGAATGAAGAATTACACCATTGGGCAGGACAGGTCCTCTCACAACTCTGACCAAGAGATAAGGATCTTTGGAAGGGGACCCCTCTTGTAGCCCAGAAATACCTAGTAGGACAGTGTTTCCCAACCGGGGCATCTCCAGCTGTTGCAAAACTACAACTCCCAGCATGCCCGGACAGCCTTTGGTGGTGCAGCACAGGGCAGGCACAGTAGAGACTGGTTGTAAATCAGCCCTACAAGTACAGCGCCCCTGACTGTACATGGGGTGCAGGCAATTATTGGGTCTTAAGATTTTTCAAAGTTGTTTCCACAGGTTATCCTTATCCCTGAACATGATACAAAGTGATACTAATCAGCGCACCTCCTGGGTAACATTGTGGCAGGAGAAGATGTAGTTTATGGGCTGATGACTGGTCAAGACACCAGAACACGTCCGGACCACCTGAAAAACACAAAGGGAAAAGACCTGGTATATACTGTATATAATATATATGTACAGCTGGTATAAGTTATATATCTCCTGTATATAGTGATATGGACCATGCTGGTATAACCTGGGTATATACTGTATATAATATATATGCACAGCTGGTATAAGTTATATATCTCCTGTATATAGTGATATGGACCATGCTGGTATAACCTGGTATATACTGTATGTAATATATATGTACAGCTGGTATAAGTTATATATCTCCTGTATATAGTGATATGGACCATGCTGGTATAACCTGGTATATACTGTATATAATATATATGTACAGCTGGTATAAGTTATATATCTCCTGTATATAGTGATATGGACCATGCTGGTATAACTTGGGTATATTCTGTATATAATATATATGTACAGCTGGTATAAGTTATATATCTCCTGTATATAGTGATATGGACCATGCTGGTATAACCTGGGTATATACTGTATATAATATATATGTACAGCTGGTATAAGTTATATATCTCCTGTATATAGTGATGTGGACCCTGCTGGTATAACCTGAGTATATACTGTATGTAATATATATGTACAGCTGGTATAAGTTATATATCTCCTGTATATAGTGATATGGACCATGCTGGTATAACCTGGGTATATACTGTATATAATATATATGCACAGCTGGTATAAGTTATATATCTCCTGTATATAGTGATATGGACCATGCTGGTATAACCTGGAATATACTGTATATAATATATATGTACAGCTGGTATAAGTTATATATCTCCTGTATATAGTGATATGGACCATGCTGGTATAACCTGTGTATATACTGTATATAATATATATGTACAGCTGGTATAAGTTATATATCTCCTGTATATAGTGATATGGACCATGCTGGTATAACCTGGGTATATACTGTATATAATATATATGTACAGCTGGTATAAGTTATATATCTCCTGTATATAGTGATATGGACCATGCTGGTATAACCTGTGTATATACTGTATATAATATATATGTACAGCTGGTATAAGTTATATATCTCCTGTATATAGTGATATGGACCATGCTGGTATAACCTGGTATATACTGTATATAATATATATGTACAGCTGGTATAAATTATATCCTGTATATAGTGATATGGACCAGGCTGGTATAACCTGGTATATACTGTATATAATATATATGTACAGCTGGTATAAGTTATATATCTCCTGTATATAGTGATATGGACCATGCTGGTATAACCTGGTATATACTGTATATAATATATATGTACAGCTGGTATAAGTTATTTCCTGGTCGTCCCTATGGCATCACGAATGGGTTAACATTGTCTTGCTACCCGGAATGAAGAAAACACTATCAAAGCAATTAAGCAAGTTAATTAAAGTAATTGCACTTAACTCACTACCATAAAGACTCCTTAAGAACACACAGACACTTGTATTCTTTTTCTTCACTCGGAATAGAAGTTTCAGGCAAGGTACTCACACCTGGGGCTTCCTAGGTCCCTGAGTCTGGGTCGGCCGCATACCAGATGCTATCTCTGGTCCCTCAGCCTGTACCCCAATGCTGCTCGTTCCCGGCTGCTGTGAGGCATCGCCATCTTGTTCCCGTTCGGTGCTGCCTCAGGGACGCGCGATGAGAAGAAACGGGACGCCGGGTGAGTGTCTGCGCATGCGCAGAGTCGTCACTTCTGGCGGTGTGGTATGTCAACGGGGCGATGTTGTTTTTGTCTGCCGGGATGGGCCTCCCAGATGTAGATAGTAATGTTTTCTCCCCCTGCATTCTTGCCTATTTGTTTGAACGGGGGATTTCTGTGGGGAGAGGTCCTCCAAGATGGCGGCAGGACAGCGTCGCATCCTGCCCCACTTTCGCCGCTTCACTTCCGGTCTGCTCTGAAAATTAGCGGCAGGCAGACTATTTCTGTCCGGCCGGGTGTGCAAATGGCTGCACTCAGCCTTGGGCAGCAGATCCTTCGGCCGGTCAGAGGTATTAGTGTTATTCTATTCCCTAAATGATTTTATTATCATATTGTGGACATTATTTCTATATTCTTGGGGGATCTTCTCTTTGATTTTCAGATGCCTTCTAGAAAGTCAAAGAGGAAGTCCAAGCACAATCAGTGCTCCAAGTGTGAACAGCCATTGCCCGAATCCTGGTCTCAGGACATGTGTGAAATGTGCTTGAATCCATCTAATACCATGCAAACAAGCTCCTTCTTATCCTGGTTCAAGGGGGAAATGTCTAACACCTTTAAGGAAATTAAAGAGTCCCTGGTCCCTAAAAAAAGGAAGAGACTGGACAGGATTACATCTCCTGCATCCTCAGGGTCTTCATCTGAAAATTCTGACGATTCCTCTTCTAGTCCTTAGGTGATATTCCATGACATGGACGATGATCTCTATCTGCTGCCAAAGGAAAAATTTCCTAAACTGTTGGCGGCTGTAAAAGACACGGTTGAATCTAGCAAGGATGTGTCCAACAAGCCCAAAAAGGACCAGTTGTACTATTTTCCCCTGTTACCTGATATGCACCTACCATCTCATCCTGTTCTTAGTGACTGGTTTAAGAAGGAATGGCCTAAGCCAGATAAAAAATCAGATGCAGGCTCTCGTTTCAAATCCACTTATAGGTTTGATCCAAAGGTTGCGGCAGAATGGGAGAATCTACCTAAATTAGACTTGGCAGCAGCAAGAATGAATAAAAAATCTCTGTTTCCATCAGATGAGTCCTCCAGACTGTCAGATCCTCTAGAAAGGATGGCGGATAACTTTGCCAAGAAGAACTATATGGCTGCAGCATCCACTTCCAAGATTGCGGCATCATCTATCCCGGTAGCGAGAGCACTTAGAATCTGGCTAAGTCAGTTGTCACAGGACATAGAGGATGTTGTACCCAGAGATCGTCTACTGAAAGGAGTAGATGTCACGAAATCTGCAGCTGAATTTCTGTGTGATGCTCCGGTTGACATGAGGAAGTTTTCTTCCAGGTCCCTGGCACTCTCCAATGCAACCAGAAGAGCCCTGTGGATGAAACAGTGGTCAGGAGACATGTCTTCTAAGTTCAGTTTCATCAATTTGCCATTCCATCCGACATCCATGTTTGGCCCTCACCTCAAAGATGTCCTAAAATCATATCATGAGGAGAAGGATGCAGCCTTTCCCTTTGAAAGGAAGAAACAGGGTAAATCTCCTTATACTAGAGCCAGGTATTCACCAAGAAGGAATTATTCCTTTTGGCAGAACAAAAAGACGGGCTATCGCAAGAGGCAGGATTCTTCATCGGTCAAGAAGAAGCCCTTCACCAAACCCAAGGACTCATGACGCCAGAAGATCCATTCCAGTGGGGGGCAGGCTAAAAATTTTTTCTCACGTTTAGCAGAAGACATCATCCTATGCCTGGGTAACCGACACCATAGCCAGAGGTTACTCCCTAGAGCTAAATTCCCTGCCTCCACGGAAATTTATTGTCAACAGGCCGTCCAACCCAGTAGTCCTACAATTGATAGAAGAGTTTATCTCGAAACGTGCTCTCGAAAGGGTGCCCAAGAAGGAATAATTCAAGGGTCTATACTCCCCTGTGTTCCCAGTTCCCAAGGCGTCAGGAGGGTGGAGGCTAGTAATAGATCTCTCCTATCTGAATCGTTTTTTCCGGAAACGCAAGTTTCGGATGGAGTCTATCAAGTCAGTCATAATGAACATAGAGGAAGGAGACTTCTTAGCATCAATAGATCTCCAAGATGCATATCTCCATGTTCCCATTCTTCAATCCCACAGGAGATATCTCATGATTGCTCTCCAGGTTCAACACCAGATCGTTCACCTGCCATTTACATGTCTTCCCTTTGGTATCATGTCAGCCCCCCGTGTGTTCACCAAAATAGTCGTTGTCCTTACAGCGTTCCTACGGCTCCAAGGGATAACGGTAACACCATATCTCGACGATTGGTTGATCAGAGCACCATCAGAGTCCATCCTGAAGCAACATCTCAGCACCACTCTGCAAGTCCTGGAATCCCACGGGTTCCTGGTGAATATAAAAAAATCGTGCCTTATTCTGTCCACAGTGATTTCATATCTAGGATTCACCATAGATACGCTGAGGATGAGACTCTTCTTGTCGGACCAGAGAGCCAGCAATCTCCAGTCAGCAGTTCAGAATCTTCTGCCATTAGATCATTGTCCAGTGAGGTCAGTCATGCGAATCCTGGGAATGATGACATCGTCTCTAGAGGCAGTGCCGTGGGCGAAAGCCCATTTCAGAGGTCTTCAAGACTGCATTCTCTGACAGTGGAACAAGTCTCAGCAAACTCTGGACTCCAACATCAACATACCACTGAAGGTTCGACAAGATCTCCATTGGTGGTTGCACCCCCAGCGCTTTCTTCAAGGCAGGTTTCCAATAGTTCTCACCTCGGATGCCTCAGGCTTAGCCTGGGGTGCCCATGTGCAAGATCACTGGGTTCAAGGAGTTTGGTCTCAGGAAGAACGCAGAATGTCGTCAAATCTAAAGGAGCTGACAGCTATAAGAAAAGCGTTAGTTCTCTTCAAGCCCCAACTTCTCCACAGAGCGGTTCAAGTACAGTCGGACAACCTAGTGTCAGTGTTCTACCTAAACAAACAGGGCGGGACACGCAGCCGGTCCATGAAAAGGGAATGTGCCCGCATCATGTCGTGGGCGGAGAAACATCTCCTGTCAATATCAGCAATCCACATCAGAGGGGTGGACAACTCGAAAGCAGACTGGCTGAGCAGGAATACCATCTGTCCGGGGGAGTGGGAGTTGGATTCCCAAATTTTCAGTCAGATAACCTCCAAATGGGGAATGCCGACCTTAGATGCCATGGCGACCTCCTACAAGAAGTTGCCCCGGTTCTGCTCCCTGTCAAGGCTGTGCAACCCTCAGGCGATAGATGGTCTGTCGGTGAGTTGGAGGAAGGATTTAGTTGATACCTTTCCTCCAATATCATTGATTCCAAAGGTACTGCAGAAGATCCGGGACGAGAAAGTCCGAGCAGTAGTCATTCTACCGTTTTGGCCCAGGAGAACCTGGTTCTCACTGGCCCTGAACTTGGCGAATCAGCAGGTTTGGAAGCTGCCCATGCAGAAGGACCTAATTCTCCAGTCAGGGATGTTTCACCCAGACCTCCAGAAATTGCAACTCGCGGCATGGAATATGAACGCAGAGCTCTGATGAGTCAAGGGTTATCTCAGGAAGTAGTTACCACTCTCTTAGCTTCCAGAAAACCAGCCACCCTAAGAGTATATAACAGAGTATGGTCTCTATATTCATCATGGTGTTTCAGAAAAGTTCTTGCTCCAGAAGAAGTTGCTTCTCTTCTCCAATTCTTACAGGAAGGTTTTCAGAAGGGTCTAAAACCGAATACCTTGAAGGTTCCGTTGACAGCCATCAACTCCTGCCTCAATGGAATTTTCTCAGGGAAGCCCCTCATTAGAAGATTCTTCAGGGCTATTAATAAGTTGCACCCAACTTTCCATAACCCTTTACCATCATGGGATCTGACACTAGTTCTAAGAAGTCTGATCTTACCACCATTCAAGCCCGTAGAGGAGTCATCATTGAAGCATGTGTCCTTCAAATGTCTGTTTCTGATCACGTCAGCAAGAAGATTGAGCGAGTTACAAGCACTTTCATCAAGAGAACCATATCTTCGCATAATGTCAGATTCAGTCGCATTGAGAACCATGCCTGGCTTCCTGCCTAAAGTAGCCTCTAGTGCTAATATAAATCAAGAGATTATTTTGCCAGTCTTTAAGGACACATCTAACAATGGACTACATCTTTTAGATGTTAAAAGAGCTATCACCGCTTATCTGAGAAGGACCTCGGAGTTCAGACAGACTGAAGCACTCTTTGTTCAATTCCATGGACAGAATAAGGGTAAAAGAGCAAGCAAATCATCCCTTGCAAGGTGGATAAGAGATACCATCAGAATTTGTTATCTGTCAGAAGGCAAAGATTCTCCACTCTTGCTAAAGGCTCACTCGACAAGATCCACTTCTGCATCTTATGCCGAAAGATATCACGTCCTGCTGGACCAAATCTGTAAAGCGGCTACATGGGCTTCTCCCAACACCTTCATCAAACACTTCAGGTTGGACGTCATGTCGTCCGAAGGATCAGCCTTTGGTATGAGTGTCCTGCAAGGTGCCATGAATAGTTAATGTGCCCTCCCTGTATTATTTAAGTTACTGCTTTGCATGTCCCATTCGTGCCGCCGTAGTGACGACCAGGAAGTAGAAAATTTGTTGCTCACCTGAAATTTTCTTTTCCTGTAGTCCATAGGCGGCACAATTATACCCTCCCTTTATTAAATTTAATTGCTGCATACAATACAAGTGTCTATGTGTTCTTGAGGAGTCTTTATGGTAGTGAGTTAAGTGCAATTAATTTAATTAACTTGCTTAATTGCTTTGATAGTGTTTTCTTCATTCCGGGTAGCAAGACAATGTTAACCCATTCGTGCCGCCTATGGACTACAGGAAAAGAAAATTTCAGGTGAGCAACATATTTTCTACATATCTCCTGTATATAGTGATATGGACCATGCTGGTATAACCTGGTATATACTGTATATAATACATATGTACAGCTGGTATAAGTTATATATCTCCTGTATATAGTGATATGGACCATGCTGGTATAACCTGGTATATACTGTATTTAATATATATGTACAGCTGGTATAAGTTATATATCTCCTGTATATAGTGATATGGACCATGCTGGTATAACCTGGTATATACTGTATATAATATATATGTACAGCTGGTATAAGTTATATATCTCCTGTATATAGTGATATAGACCATGCTGGTATAACCTGGGTATATACTGTATATAATATATATATATGTACAGCTGCTATAAGTTATATATCTCCTGTATATAGTTATATGGACCATGCTGGTATAACCTGGTATATACTGTATATAATATATATGTACAGCTGGTATAAGTTATATTTCTCCTGTATATAGTGATATGGACCATGCTGGTATAACCTGGTATATACTGTATATAATATATATGTACAGCTGGTATAAGTTATATTTATCTCCTGTATATAGTGATATGGACCATGCTGGTATAACCTGGTATATACTGTATATAATATATATGTACAGCTGGTATAAGTTATATATCTCCTGTATATAGTGATATGGACCACGCTGGTATAACTTGGTATATACTGTATATAATATATATGTACAGCTGGTATAAGTTATATATCTTCTGTATATAGTGATATGGACCATGCTGGTATAACCTGGTATATACTGTATATAATATATATGTACAGCTGGTATAAGTTATATATCTCCTGTATATAGAGATATGGACCATGCTGGTATAACCTGGGTATATACTGTATATACTATATATGTACAGCTGGTATAAGTTATATATCTCCTGTATATAGTGATATGGACCATGCTGGTATAACCTGGTATATACTGTATATAATATATATGTACAGCTGGTATAAGTTATATATCTCCTGTATATAGTGATATAGACCATGCTGGTATAACCTGGGTATATACTGTATATAATATATATATATGTACACCTGCTATAAGTTATATATATCTCCTGTATATAGTTATATGGACCATGCTGGTATAACCTGGTATATACGGTATATAATATATATGTACAGCTGGTATAAGTTATATATCTCCTGTATATAGTGATATGGACCATGCTGGTATAACCTGGTATATACTGTATATAATACATATGTACAGCTGGTATAAGTTATATATCTCCTGTATATAGTGATATGGACCATGCTGGTATAACTTGGTATATAGTGTATATAATATATATGCACAGCTGGTATAAGTTATATATCTTCTGTATATAGTGATATGGACCATGCTGGTATAACCTGGTATATACTGTATATAATATATATGTACAGCTGGTATAAGTTATATATCTCCTGTATATAGTGATATGGACCATGCTGGTATAACCTTGTATATACTGTATATAATATATATATGTACAGCTGGTATAAGTTATATATCTCCTGTATATAGTGATATGGACAATGCTGGTATAACCTGGGTATATACTGTATATAATATATATGTACAGCTGGTATAAGTTATATATCTCCTGCATATAGTGATATGGACCATGCTGGTATAACCTGGGTATATACTGTACAGTGGGTATTTATACTTACTGTAATTCTACTTTCCTCGAGTCCTGAAGGCAGCACAAAAGGGATATTCTGGTCTCCAGACCACCCACTAGGACTGCCCATCTAGAATTAACATAATTAATTAATAGACACTGCCCCCAATGCCCTATATAAGGAACCCGCACACAACCAACACTGTGTAATAAATAGACTGACTGATGCAAAACATAACATTTTATTATTGGGTGGATGTTGTGCTGCCTTCAGGACTCGAGAAAAGTAGAATTACGGTAAGTATAAATACCCACTTTCCTCATTGTCCCTATGGCAGCACAGAAGGGATATCGCATAGAACAAAAGGGGGGGGTGGTAGTTAATATTTGCGATCTGCGGACAACACCCCGGTGCTGAAGGCTGGGCTCTTGGTCTGAAGATCCATACGGTAGTGTCTGGCAAAGGTGGATGACGAGGACCAGGAGATTGCAGATCTCCATCAAAGACACTTGTTCTCTCTCAGCCCGGGAAGTAGATGTAGAACGTGTAGAATGTTCTCTTAGAGGATGAGGAGGCTCCTTCCCTTCCTTTGGATAAGCTTCTACAATGGTGGTAGGTATCCAGCGGCCATTGTGTCCTTTGATGCTTTGAATCCTTTCTTGTTGCCTGATATGAGAATAAAGAGATTTTCTTCTCTCCGAAATCCTTGTACATGATGTAAATAACAGGACAATGACCGTTTAACATCCAGGGTATGAAATCTCAATTCTTCAGAAGACTGGAAAAAAGATTCTTTATTTACATTAGCCGCAGAATAAAGGACGGCATAGTCCTAAGGCGTACTCCATCCGGCAAAATTCTTAGATAGGCTTCTTTTGAAGATAAGGCTTGAATTTCTCCACAATCAGGAAAAGCACTTTCATAGATAAATGCTTCACTTCTACTTCATCAATAGGCTCAAATGGTGGCATGGTTAAAGCGTTAAGCACTAGTGACCGATCCCACGAGGCCACTGGAGGACGAATAACAGGATTCAGTTTCTTAAGCGCCTTAAAAAATCTGCCAATGAGAGTCTGGTTATTAAATCTTCCATCAGTCATAGTGTTGATAGCTGTTAAATGGACTTTGAGAGTATTAGCCTTAAGACCTTTATCATAGCCCGCCTGAAGAACAGAAGATAGAGATAGCTGTAAATTTGATTGAGACAGCCAAGACTGGAACTTTTTCCATAGTCTGAAATATATGAAATTTGTAGAAGACTTTCTGGATGATAGTAGAGTCTTTACCACCTCTTCTGATAGACCGAGATTTTTTTAATCTCTCCCCTTCAGAAACCATGCATGATGTAGACGTTCCGGCTGAGGATGCAGAAACCCCTTCTGGAGGAGAAGGTCCAGAACCGCTGGAAACTTCAGAAAGTTGCCTTCTGACAGCTATAATATGGCCGGAAACCAGGCTCGTCGGGTCCAGAATGGTGTAGAATGACTGATTTTGCTTAACACTCTGGGCAAGACTGGAAGCAGTGGATAAAGGTAGACAAATCTTTTCTTCCATGGTAACGAAAAAGCGTCTAGAGCATGTGAATAATAGTTCTTCCTGAGAGATCCAAAGTTCTCTAACTTGCGATTTTCTCACGTGGCCATCAAATCTTCTTCTGGCACACCCCACCTGTCTGTCAACATCTGGAAATACTTCTGATTCAGTGACCATTCTCCTGGCTGAAGAGTTTCCCGACTCAAAAGATCTGCTTGGTGATTCAGGTCGCCTTTGATGTGGACCGCGCGAAGATCCAACACCATCAGCTCTGCCCAGACCATAATCTCTGAACACAGATACTGCAGAGTCCGGCAACGTGTACCGCCCTGCTTGTTGATATAGAAGGCCGCGGTGGCATTGTCTGTCTGTAATAGCACCAATTTTCTGAAAACAAAGGAATCGTAATGCAGGAGGGCCGGCTGGATCGCCTTTAGTTCCCTGAAATTCGAGGAACTCTTCGCCACACTGGGAGCCCAAATACCCTGAACCCAGGTTCCCTCTGAATGGGCACCCCACCCTGTGGCCGAGGCATCTGTAGTGATTACTACTTGCTTACTGCTGAGGAACCTTTTGCCCACTTCCAGACTGGCTTTGACAGTCCACCATAAGAGGTTGTTTCGACTTTTGAATGATATCTTTTTTTCTGAGTCCAAAGACCGGAGATGGGGGTTGAAGGAAAGAATTAACTGCTGAAGTTGCCGGAAATGGGCTTTTGCCAAAGAAACTGCCTCTATTGTGGCAGTCAGGAGACCCAGGATGCTCATGGCTTTTCTGATAGTTACCTGTGGGGCAAGGAATAGCTTCCAAATTACGCTGCTTATCTGGGTAATCTTCTGGGAAGGCAAGAATATTTTCAGCTCCAGAAGATCTGCAATCAACCCCAGAAATTGAATACGGAAGGTACAGTCATGGCCGTAAATATTGGCACTCCTGAAATTTTTCTATAAAATGAAGTATTTCTCACAGAAAAGGATTGCAGTAACACATGTTTTGCTATACACATGTTTATTCCCTTTGTGTGTATTGGAACTAAACCAAAAAGGAGGGAAAAAAGCAAATTGGACATAACGTCACCAAACTCCAAAAATGGGCTGGACAAAATTATTGGCACCCTTAACTTAATATTTGGTTGCACACCCTTTGGAAAAAATAACTGAAATCAGTGTCTTCCTATATCATCAATAAGCTTCTTACACCTCTCAGACGGAATGTTGGACCACTCTTCCTATAACCATCAATAAGCTTCTTACACCTCTCAGCCGGAATGTTGGACCACTCTTCCTTTACAAACTGCTCCAGGTCTCTTATTGGAAGGCCCCTTTTCCCAGCAGTAATTATAAGATCTCTCCACAGGTGATCAATGGGATTTAGATCTGGACTCATTGCTGACACTTCACAACTCTCCAGCACTTTGTTGCCATCCATTTCTGGGGGCTTTTTGACGTATGCTTTCTGACACTGGGCTGTACAGTGCGACCCAAAATCCATTGGTAATCCTCAGATTTCATGATGTCTTGTACACATTCAAGGCCCCCAGTGCAGGAGGCAGCAAAACAACCCAAAACATCATTGACCTCCATCATATTTCACTGTAGGTTCTGTGTTCTTTTCTTCGTAGGCCTCATTCCGATTTTAGTAAACAGTAGAATTATGTGCTTTACCAAAAAGCTCTATCTTGGTCTCATCTGTCCACAAGACGTTTTCCCATAAGGATTTTGGTTACTCAAGTTCATTTTGGTAAAATGTAGTCTTACTTTTTTCTGTCTCTGTGTCAGCAGTGGGGTCCTCCTGGGTCTCCTCCATAGTGGGGTCCTCCTGGGTCTCCTCAATAGTGGGGTCCTCCTGGGTCTCCTCCATAGCGGGATCCTCCTGGGTCTCCTCCATAGTGGGGTCCTCCTGGGTCTCCTCCATAGAGTCTCATTTCATTTAAATGTCGATGGATAGTTTGCGCTGACACTGATGCTCCCTGAGCCTGCAGGACAGCTTGAATATCTTTGGAACTTGTTTGAGGCTGCTTATCCACCATCCGGACTATCCTGCGTTGACACCTTTTTTATAAATTTTTCTCTTCCGTCCACGGCCAGGGAGATTATCTACAGTGCCATGGGTTGTAAACTTCTTGATAATGTTGCGCACTGTGGACAAAGACAAATCTAGATCTCTGGAGATGGACGTGTAACCTTGAGGTTGTTGATATTTTCCCACAATTTTGGTTCTCAAGTCCTCAGACAGTTCTCTTCTCCTCTTTCTGTTGTCCATGCTTAGTGTGTCGCACACAGACAAACAATGCAAAGTCTAAGTTAACTTCTCTCCTTTTTATCTGATTTCAGGTGTTATTTTTATATTGCCAACACCTGTTACTTGCCCCAGGTGAGTATAAAGGAACATCACATGCTTGAAAAAAATCTTATTTTTCCACAATTTTGAAAGGGTGCCAATAATTTTGTCCAGACCATTTTTGGAGTTTGGTGACATTATGTCCAATTTGCTTTTTTTCCTCCTTTTTTGGTTTAGTTCCAATACACACAAAGGGAATAAACATGTGTATAGCAAAACATGTGTTACTGCAATCCTTTTCTGGGAGAAATACTTCATTTTCTGGAAACATTTCAGGGGTGCCAACATTTACGGCCATGACTGTAGGTGTCAGCTCAGCTTTGGAAATTTATGATGAACCCGACATTTTGCAATAATTGGATAGAGGAGAGAATGTGACTCTTCAGAATTTCCTGGGTCTTGGCAATGATCAGCCAATCGTCCAGGTAGGGTATGACTCTTATGCCCTGGAGACACAGAGCTGTTTCCAGAACAGTCACAGTCTTTGTGAAAATCCTGGGTGCCGGTGACAGACCAAAAGGAAGGGCTCAGAACTGAAAGTGAAGGATTTGACCCCTTGATGCCTCTGCCACCTTTAAATACTTCTTGTTGTCTTCTCTGATCGGAATGTGCAGATAGGCATCCTTCAGATCGAGTGATGCCATGACTTCTCCAGGTTGGACGACACTTTAAACTGACTTGATACTGTCCATCTTGAATTTTACCTTGACCAGGTGTTTGTTTAGAAACCTAAGATGAATAATAAGGCGCCACTTTTGATCCGGTTTTGGCACAGCAAACACGCGGGAATAAACTCCCTGAAATGCCGTGAGATGGATAATAAGGCGCCACTTTTGATCCGGTTTTGGCACAGGAAACACGCGGGAATAAACTCCCTGAAATGCCGTGAGATGGATAATAAGGCGCCACTTTTGATCCGGTTTTGGCACAGGAAACACGCGGGAATAAACTCCCTGAAATTCTTCCCCTTTTGGAACAGGTTCTAGCGCTTCTTTGGTAATGAATTCTGCAAGCAAGGATTGGTCCTGGTCCTGATTTAGAAAGAACCTGTCCCTGGGCAGATGATGAAAGTCCTGTGTGTATCCGGTGCGGACAATACGAAGCACCCAAACATCCGAGGACACCTTTTCCCACTCGTCCGCAAACTCTAACAGCCTTGCACCTACCGGCTGTGGTACACTGGCGTCTGAATTCTGACTTTGTATCTGGTAGACCTGCTGCCTTCTTCTTCTCTTTATCCTGGAATTTACATTGGAATCTCTTTCCCGATCTGTCTTTAAAAGGTCGTCTCTTGAATTTTCCTTTTGTCTTCTAAGGCGGCACCCCTCTAAACGGTCTACGAAAGGAATGTGGCAAAACAAGGCTTTATCTTTTTTTTGTTTTCCTTCAACACCTTGTCCAGCTGTTTTCCTATCAGCCTTCCTGGCTCCAAGGGGTGAACCCAAAAGTGCGATTTCGATGATACATCTCCAGACCAGGGTCTCAACCACACAGCTCTCCGGACTGAATTGGCCACTGCCATGGATCTGGACGCAATCTTCAATACATCTAAAGAAAAATCACACAAAAATTCTGCAGCAGATTTTAGTGAGGACAGATGATCTTTAAGTCTATGCTTAGAAACACCTTCATGAAGGTCCCGCGACAACTGGCTTAACCGTAACCTCATGACTCTAGAAACTGGAACAGACGACAGAGCTGCTTTATTTAGAGTAGCCATATTGCCGTGCAACAAAATCTCCGTCTTCTTATCCATGGCATCTTTTAATAGCACAGAGTCATCTGCAGGGATAAAATAATTTTTAGACACTCTGGCAACAGCAGGATCTACTTTACCCGGCTGGTCCCAATCTTCAGGATCCAGTTTATACATTCTTCTAGATCTAGACCCCATCTCTAGCCGTTTATCAGGTCTCTTCCGTTCCTTTTCCATAATGGCCTCAAGGACACGATGACCTGGTAAACCAGTAGACTTCCCTTTAGGAAAGTGAAAGAGTTTTTCCTTATCCTGCACCGACCATTTATGCTTTTCCTGATATACTCTTCTTTATTTTTAACCACAGACTCTGTTTTAAAAAGATAATAATCTTCTGACACATTATCGGATTCAGAGGAAGAGAGGTAGAAGATTCAGAAACAGACCAATACATTATCTTTTATAACGTCTTCTTTTCTTTTCCTGAGACGGACTAGCAGAGCTGTCTGAAGAAGAAGACAACATTTTCTTTACACTCTTTTTACGTTTCATTTTCTTTTTAGAAATGACAGGTTCAGATTCAGAGGAAGATGAAGAAGAAGACGATTTCTTTCACATAGTGATGCTTCTTTTTAGCAGAAGGACCGGTATCAGACATGCGTTTTCGCATCCAGCTGAAAAAATCCCTTGCTTCTTCCTCAAACCCTCAAACTCGGGGTACGTTCACACATACGGGATCCTGCGCAGGTTTGAAGCGCAGGATTTGTAACTGCAGATTAGAAGCGGTGATCAGTCATTTAGTTTACATTGAAATCTGCAGCAGAAAATCCTGCGCATCAAATCTGCGTACGCGTGAACATACCCTTAGAGGGAGGTGAACATTCATCACACAGGTTAGATCAGTGGTCCCCAAACTGTGGCCCTCCAGATGTTGCAAAACTACAATTCCCAGCATGCCTGGACAGCCGTTGGCTGTCCAGGCATGCTGGGAGTTGTAGTTTTGCAACATCTGGAGGGCCACAGTTTGGGGACCACTGGGTTAGATGGACATCCATCTGCCAACCAATCCAAGCAACTAATACATCTTTTACATTTCAACGGGGTTTCAGGTTTACACTTTTTAGAACAGTAGTCACAGTCATCAAATGGGAATTCGTCAGGTAAGGGTTAAAGGGGTATTCCAGGAAAAAACTTTTTTTTTTTTATATATATATATATATCAACTGGCTCCAGAAAGTTAAACAGATTTGTAAATGACTTCTATTAAAAAATCTTAATCCTTTTAGTACTTATGAGCTTCTGAAGTTAAGGTTGTTCTTTTCTGTCTAAGGGCTCTCTGATGACACCTGTCTCGGGAACCGCCCAGTTTAGAAGAGGTTTGCTATGGGGATTTGCTTCCCGAGACACGTGTCATCAGAGAACACTTAGACAGAAAAGAACAACCTTAACTTCAGAAGCTCATAAGTACTGAAAGGATTAAGATTTTTTAATAGATTTTTTTAAATAATTTACAAATCTGTTTAACTTTCTGGAACCAGTTGATATATAAAAAAAAGTTTTTTTCCTGGAATACCCCTTTAACTACAAGATACACAACATCTATGTTTCGCTTTTCCCTTCTTCCTGCCAGATTCAGACGACATCTGAAATACGCAGGAAAAATCAAGCCTGAACCCCATAATAACCCCAAGGGAAGAACATATTACCTTGTTAGACCAAGAGTCCGGCTGCCCCGCGAAAAAAACGGCCGGACGGCACCAGACTCCCGGTCTAATAACCGCTTCCCGCCCCCCCCCCCCCCCCCCCCACCAAAGTGCTGGCATCCCCTGACATCAGCAGCGTGTGCCTGAATGCAGACTACAAGAAGACATCTGGAGGTGCACGCATAGCAGGACATGGCACGCCGAACGGAAGCAGAGATCGGAGCGCACCGCGGCTGCACAGAATGACGGAGATGCAGGACACAGCTCGCAACACTAACGCAACAGGTAAGAAGCAGACAGTAAAATCATAATATGCACTTACCTGAGCGGCCGCAGATCGGAGCTCATGGATGCTCCAAACCAGGATCCTACACTGGACGGAGCAGCAATACAGAATAACCAGGACCCCGCACTGGCACTAATTCTGATGGTGGTAACCAGGACCCCGCACTGGCCTTAAAACCACAGACCACCTGCCAGGCCATAGCACCGGCTAAAACTCTGCCATCAGTTATATTTGCCAATGCCCTGCACCGGACCGTAGATGGCAGAGCAACACGCCAGGACCCCACACTGGCAACATACTCACCGATAAATGTTTCAGCCAAGGCCAATTACTTATCTTTAGATGGGCAAACATACGTGAAGTCCTAAAGCAGTAAGGAGGACCACAAAAAACAGAGTGTTGGTTGTGTGCAGGTTCCTTATATAGGGCATTGGGGGCAGTGTCTATTAATTAATTAATTATGTTAATTCTAGATGGGTGGTCCTAGTGGGGGGTCTGGAGACCAGAATATCCCTTCTGTGCTGTCTTAGGTACGATGAGGAAATAATATATATGTACAGCTGGTATAAGTTATATATCTCCTGTATATAGTGATATGGACCATGCTGGTATAACCTGGTATATACTGTATATAATAT
This sequence comes from Hyla sarda, assembly GCF_029499605.1. Lineage (NCBI taxonomy): Eukaryota > Metazoa > Chordata > Amphibia > Anura > Hylidae > Hyla > Hyla sarda. The sequence continues at coordinate 5,130,600 of NC_079193.1, read as the reverse complement.
ATATGTACAGCTGGTATAAGTTATATATCTCCTGTATATAGTGATATGGACCATGCTGGTATAACCTGGGTATATACTGTATATAATATATATGTACAGCTGGCATAAGTTATATATTGTTACGCCGAGCGCTCCGGGTCCCCGCTCCTCCCCGGAGCGCTCGCTTCACTCTCGCTGCCGCAGCGCTCCGGGCAGCTCTACTGACCCGGTGCGCTGCGATACCGTCTCCAGCCGGGATGCGATTCGCGATGCGGGTGGGGCCCGCTCGCGATGCGCATCCCGGCTCCCGTACCTGACTCGCTCTCCGTCTGTCCTGTCCCGGCGCGCGCGGCCCCGCTCCCTAGGGCGCGCGCGCGCCGGGTCTCTGCGATTTAAAGGGCCACTGCGCCGCTGATTGGCGCAGTGGTTCCAATTAGTGTGTTCACCTGTGCACTCCCTATTTATACCTCACTTCCCCTGCACTCCCTCGCCGGATCTTGTTGCCATTGTGCCAGTGAAAGCGTTTCCTTGTGTGTTCCTAGCCTGTGTTCCAGACCTCCTGCCGTTGCCCCTGACTACGATCCTTGCTGCCTGCCCCGACCTTCTGCTACGTCCGACCTTGCTTCTGTCTACTCCCTTGTACCGCGCCTATCTTCAGCAGCCAGAGAGGTTGAGCCGTTGCTAGTGGATACGACCTGGTCACTACCGCCGCAGCAAGACCATCCCGCTTTGCGGCGGGCTCTGGTGAAAACCAGTAGTGACTTAGAACCGGTCCACTAGCACGGTCCACGCCAATCCCTCTCTGGCACAGAGGATCCACCTCCTGCCAGCCGGCATCGTGACAGTAGATCCGGCCATGGATCCCGCTGAAGTTCCTCTGCCAGTTGTCGCCGACCTCACCACGGTGGTCGCCCAGCAGTCACAACAGATAGCGCAACAAGGCCAACAGCTGTCTCAACTGACCGTTATGCTACAGCAGCTACTACCACAGCTTCAGCAACCATCTCCTCCGCCAGCTCCTGCACCTCCTCCGCAGCGAGTGGCCGCTTCAGGCCTACGACTATCCTTGCCGGATAAATTTGATGGGGACTCTAAATTTTGCCGTGGCTTCCTTTCTCAATGTTCCCTGCACTTGGAGATGATGTCGGACCAGTTTCCCACTGAAAGGTCTAAGGTGGCTTTCGTAGTCAGCCTTCTGTCTGGAAAAGCTCTGTCGTGGGCTACACCGCTCTGGGACCGCAATGACCCCGTCACTGCCTCTGTACACTCCTTCTTCTCGGAAATTCGAAGTGTCTTTGAGGAACCTGCCCGAGCCTCTTCTGCTGAGACTGCCCTGTTGAACCTGGTCCAGGGTAATTCTTCCGTTGGCGAGTACGCCGTACAATTCCGTACTCTTGCTTCAGAACTATCCTGGAATAATGAGGCCCTCTGCGCGACCTTTAAAAAAGGCCTATCCAGCAACATTAAAGATGTTCTGGCCGCACGAGAAATTCCTGCTAACCTACATGAACTCATTCATCTAGCCACTCGCATTGACATGCGTTTTTCCGAAAGGCGTCAGGAGCTCCGCCAGGATATGGACTTTGTTCGCACAAGGCGTTTTTTCTCCCCGGCTCCTCTCTCCTCTGGTCCCCTGCAATCCGTTCCTGTGCCTCCCGCCGTGGAGGCTATGCAGGTTGACCGGTCTCGCCTGACACCTCAAGAGAGGACACGACGCCGCATGGAGAATCTCTGCCTGTACTGTGCCGGTACCGAACACTTCCTGAAGGATTGTCCTATCTGTCCTCCCCGCCTGGAAAGACGTACGCTGACCCCGCACAAGGGTGAGACAGCCCTTGATGTCAACTCTGCTTCTCCGCGTCTTACTGTGCCTGTGCGGGTATCCGCCTCTACCTTCTCCTTCTCTACTATGGCCTTCTTGGATTCCGGATCTGCAGGAAATTTTATTTTGGCCTCTCTCACCAACAGGTTCAACATCCCGCTGACCAGTCTCGCCAGACCTCTCTACATCAATTGTGTTAACAATGAAAGATTGGACTGTACCATACGTTTCCGCACGGAGCCCCTCCTAATGTGCATCAGATCTCACCATGAAAAAATTGAGTTTTTGGTCCTCCCCAATTGCACTTCCGAAATTCTCCTTGGACTACCCTGGCTTCAACACCACTCCCCTACCCTGGATTGGTCCACTGGGGAGATCAAGAGTTGGGGCCCCTCTTGTTCTAAGGACTGTCTTAAACCGGTTCCCAGTACTCCCTGCCGTGACCCTGTGGTGCCTCCTGTAACCGGTCTCCCTAAGGCCTATATGGACTTTGCGGATGTTTTTTGCAAAAAACAAGCTGAGACTTTACCTCCTCACAGGCCTTATGACTGTCCCATTGACCTCCTCCCGGGTACTACTCCACCCCGGGGCAGAATTTATCCTCTCTCTGTCCCAGAGACTCTTGCTATGTCTGAGTATATCCAGGAAAATTTAAAGAAGGGCTTTATCCGCAAATCTTCCTCTCCTGCCGGAGCCGGATTTTTCTTTGTGTCCAAAAAAGATGGCTCTCTACGTCCTTGCATTGACTACCGCGGTCTTAATAAAATCACTGTAAAAAAACGCTACCCCCTACCTCTCATCTCTGAACTCTTTGATCGCCTCCAAGGTGCCCACATCTTTACCAAACTGGACTTAAGAGGTGCCTATAATCTCATCCGCATCAGGGAGGGAGACGAATGGAAAACGGCATTTAACACCAGAGATGGACACTTTGAGTATCTGGTCATGCCCTTTGGCCTGTGCAACGCCCCTGCCGTCTTCCAAGACTTTGTTAATGAAATCTTTCGTGATCTCTTATATTCCTGTGTTGTTGTATATCTGGACGATATCCTGATTTTTTCTGCCAACCTAGAAGAACACCGCCAGCATGTCCGCATGGTTCTTCAGAGACTTCGTGACAATCAACTGTATGCCAAAATGGAGAAATGTCTGTTTGAATGTCAATCTCTTCCTTTCCTAGGATACTTGGTCTCTGGCCAGGGACTACAAATGGATCCAGACAAACTCTCTGCCGTCTTAGATTGGCCACGCCCCTCCGGACTTCGTGCTATCCAACGTTTTTTGGGGTTCGCCAATTATTACAGACAATTCATTCCACATTTTTCCACCATTGTGGCTCCTATCGTGGCTTTAACCAAAAAGAATGCCAATCCTAAGTCATGGCCTCCTCAAGCGGAAGACGCCTTTAAACAGCTCAAGTCTGCCTTTTCTTCGGCTCCCGTGCTCTCCAGACCTGACCCATCTAAACCCTTCCTATTGGAGGTTGATGCCTCCTCTGTAGGAGCTGGAGCGGTCCTTCTACAGAAAAATTCTTCCGGGCATGCTGTTACTTGTGGTTTTTTTTCTAGGACCTTCTCTCCAGCTGAGAGGAACTACTCCATCGGGGACCGAGAGCTTCTAGCCATTAAATTAGCACTTGAGGAATGGAGGCATCTGTTGGAGGGATCAAGATTTCCAGTTATTATTTACACCGATCACAAGAACCTCTCCTATCTCCAGTCTGCCCAACGGCTGAATCCTCGCCAGGCCAGGTGGTCTCTGTTCTTTGCCCGATTTAATTTTGAAATTCACTTTCGGCCTGCCGATAAGAACATTAGGGCCGATGCTCTCTCTCGTTCCTCGGATGCCTCGGAAGTAGAGCTCTCTCCGCAACACATCATCCCCCCTGACTGCCTGATCTCCACTTCTCCAGCCTCCATCAGGCAAACTCCTCCAGGGAATACCTTCGTTTCTCCACGCCAACGCCTCGGAATCCTCAAATGGGGTCACTCCTCCCATCTCGCAGGTCATGCGGGTATCAAGAAATCCATGCAACTCATCTCTCGTTTCTATTGGTGGCCGACTCTGGAGACGGATGTTGTGGATTTTGTACGAGCCTGCACTGTTTGTGCCCGGGATAAGACTCCTCGCCAGAAGCCCGCTGGTCTTCTTCATCCTCTGCCTGTCCCCGAACAGCCTTGGTCTCTGATTGGTATGGACTTTATTACGGACTTACCCCCATCCCGTGGCAACACTGTTGTTTGGGTGGTCGTTGATCGATTCTCCAAGATGGCACATTTCATCCCTCTTCCTGGTCTTCCTTCAGCGCCTCAGTTGGCAAAACAATTTTTTGTACACATTTTTCGTCTTCACGGGTTGCCCACGCAGATCGTCTCGGATAGAGGCGTCCAATTCGTGTCTAAATTCTGGAGGGCTCTCTGTAAACAACTCAAGATTAAATTAAACTTTTCCTCTGCATATCATCCTCAATCCAATGGGCAAGTAGAAAGAATTAACCAGGTCCTGGGTGATTATTTACGCCATTTTGTTTCCTCCCGCCAGGATGACTGGGCAGATCTTCTACCATGGGCCGAATTTTCGTATAACTTCAGAGTCTCTGAATCCTCCTCCAAATCCCCATTTTTTGTGGTGTACGGCCGTCACCCTCTTCCCCCCCTCCCTACTCCCTTGCCCTCTGGTTTGCCCGCTGTGGATGAAATATCTCGTGATCTTTCCACCATATGGAAAGAGACCCAAAATTCTCTTTTACAGGCCTCATCACGCATGAAGAAGTTTGCTGATAGAAAAAGAAGAGCTCCCCCCATTTTTTCTCCTGGAGACAAGGTATGGCTCTCCGCTAAATATGTCCGCTTCCGTGTCCCTAGCTACAAATTGGGACCACGCTATCTTGGTCCTTTCAAAATCTTGTGCCAGATTAATCCTGTCTCTTACAAACTTCTTCTTCCTCCTTCTCTTCGAATTCCTAATGCCTTTCACGTTTCTCTTCTTAAACCACTTATCATCAACCGTTTTTCTCCTAAGTTTGTTTCTCCCACTCCTGTTTCCGGCTCCTCGGACATCTTCTCCGTAAAGGAGATACTGGCCTCCAAGAAGGTCAGAGGGAAAACCTTTTTCCTGGTCGATTGGGAGGGTTGTGGTCCTGAAGAGAGATCCTGGGAACCTGAGGACAATATCCTAGACAAAAGTCTGCTCCTCAGGTTCTCAGGCTCTAAGAAGAGGGGGAGACCCAAGGGGGGGGGGGGGTACTGTTACGCCGAGCGCTCCGGGTCCCCGCTCCTCCCCGGAGCGCTCGCTTCACTCTCGCTGCCGCAGCGCTCCGGGCAGCTCTACTGACCCGGTGCGCTGCGATACCGTCTCCAGCCGGGATGCGATTCGCGATGCGGGTGGCGCCCGCTCGCGATGCGCATCCCGGCTCCCGTACCTGACTCGCTCTCCGTCTGTCCTGTCCCGGTGCGCGCGGCCCCGCTCCCTAGGGCGCGCGCGCGCCGGGTCTCTGCGATTTAAAGGGCCACTGCGCCGCTGATTGGCGCAGTGGTTCCAATTAGTGTGTTCACCTGTGCACTCCCTATTTATACCTCACTTCCCCTTCACTCCCTCGCCGGATCTTGTTGCCATTGTGCCAGTGAAAGCGTTTCCTTGTGTGTTCCTAGCCTGTGTTCCAGACCTCCTGCCGTTGCCCCTGACTACGATCCTTGCTGCCTGCCCCGACCTTCTGCTACGTCCGACCTTGCTTCTGTCTACTCCCTTGTACCGCGCCTATCTTCAGCAGCCAGAGAGGTTGAGCCGTTGCTAGTGGATACGACCTGGTCACTACCGCCGCAGCAAGACCATCCCGCTTTGCGGCGGGCTTGTCACGATGCCGGCTGGCAGGTAGTGGATCCTCTGTGCCAGAGAGGGATTGGCGAGGACCGCGCTAGTGGACCGGTTCTAAGTCACTACTGGTTTTCACCAGAGCCCGCCGCAAAGCGGGATGGTCTTGCTGCGGCGGTAGTGACCAGGTCGTATCCACTAGCAACGGGTCACCTCTCTGACTGCTGATGATAGGCGAGGTACAAGGGAGTAGACAGAAGCAAGGTCGGACGTAGCAGAAGGTCGGGGGCAGGCGGCAAGGTTCGTAGTCAGGGTGGATAGCAGAAGTTCTGGTACACAGGCTTTAGACACACAATACGCTTTCACTAGGCACAAGGGCAACAAGATCCGGCAAGGGAGTGCATGGGAGGAGGTTAGATATAGTCAGGGACCAGGTGGAAGCTAATTAAGCAAATTGGGCCAGGCACCAATCATTGGTGCACTGGCCCTTTAAGTCTCAGGGAGCTGGCGCGCGCGCGCCCTAGAGAGCGGAGCCGCGCGCGCCAGCACATGACAGCAGGGGACGGGAACGGGTAAGTGACCTGGGACGCGATTCGCGAGCGGGCGCGTCCCGCTGTGCGAATCGCGTCCCCAACGGCCATGACAGTGCAGCGCTCCCGGTCAGCGGGACTGACCGGGGAGCTGCAGGGAGAAAGACGCCGTGAGCGCTCCGGGGAGGAGCGGGGACCCGGAGCGCTAGGCGTAACAGTACCCCCCCCCTTAGGTCTCCCCTTTTTTTTGTCCGGTGACTGCCTCCCCTGGGATGAGGACACCGGGAAGGAATGGATGGTTTCCTCAATGGCAGGCAGTACAGCAGGAGTAGGAATGGGGAGGGAGGGCAGAGGGTGAAGCTTGGCACGGGGCAGGGAGACACAAGGACGGGAGCCATGAGGGGACACAGAGGCTTGCCTGAAGGGACTGGGAGGGGGGGAGAGGCATTTTCTGTGGCAGGCAGAGTCCCTAACGACTTTAGGGGGACCGGATACAGGAGAAACCACAGGGTCACGGCAGGGAGTACTGGGAACTGGTTTAAGGCAGTCCTTGGAACAAGAGGGACCCCAACTCTTGATCCCCCCAGTGGACCAGTCCAGGGTTGGGGAATGGTGTAGAAGCCAGGGTAGTCCAAGGAGAACTTCGGAAGTGCAATTGGGAAGGACAAAAAATTCAATTTTCTCGTGATGAGGTCCGATGCACATTAGGAGGGGCTCCGTGCGGTAACGCACGGTGCAATCCAACCTGGCTCCGTTGACCGCGGAAATGTGGAGTGGCTTGACAAGACGGGTCACCGGAATGCGGAATTTATTCACCAAGGACTCCCGAATAAAATTCCCAGAAGCACCAGAGTCCAGGCAGGCCACGGCTGAGAGGGAAGAGCTGGCTGAAGTAGAAATCCGTACAGGCACCGTGAGACGTGGAGAAGCCGACTTAGCATCCAGAGACGCCACACCCACGAGAGCTGGGTGCGAGCGTGCGTTTCCCAGACGTGGAGGACGGATAGGGCAATCCACCAAAAAATGTTCGGTACTGGCACAGTACAGACAAAGATTCTCTTCCTTACGGCGATTCCTCTCTTCCAGGGTCAGGCGAGACCGATCCACTTGCATGGCTTCCTCGGCGGGAGGCCTAGGCGCAGAATGCAGTGGAGACTGTGGGAGAGGTGTCCAGAGATCTAAGTCTTTTTCCTGGCGGAGCTCTTGATGTCTCTCAGAAAAACGCATGTCAATGCGAGTGGCTAGATGAATGAGTTCATGTAGATTAGCAGGAGTTTCTCGTGCGGCCAGAACATCTTTAATGTTGCTGGATAGGCCTTTTTTAAAGGTCGCGCAGAGGGCCTCATTATTCCAGGAAAGTTCAGAAGCAAGAGTACGGAATTGTATGGCGTACTCGCCAACGGAAGAATTACCCTGGACCAGGTTCAGCAGGGCAGTCTCAGCAGAAGAGGCTCGGGCAGGTTCCTCAAAGACACTTCGAATTTCCGAGAAGAAGGAGTGTACAGAGGCAGTGACGGGGTCATTGCGGTCCCAGAGCGGTGTGGCCCATGACAGAGCTTTTCCAGACAGAAGGCTGACTACGAAAGCCACCTTAGACCTTTCAGTAGGAAACTGGTCCGACATCATCTCCAAGTGCAGAGAACATTGCGAAAGGAAGCCACGGCAAGACTTAGAGTTCCCATTAAATTTGTCCGGCAAGGACAGGCGGAGGCTAGGAGTGGCCACTCGCTGCGGAAGGGGTGCAGGAGCTGGCGGAGGAGATGATTGCTGCTGAAGTTGCGACTGAAGTTGCTGCACAATGGTGAATACTTCCGACAGCTGGTGGGTTAGATGGGCGATCTGTCGGGATTGCTGGGCGACCACCGTGGTGATATCAGAGATATAAGGCAGAGGGACGTCAGCGGGATCCATGGCCGGATCTACTGTCACGATGCCGGCTGGCAGGTAGTGGATCCTCTGTGCCAGAGAGGGATTGGCGAGGACCGCGCTAGTGGACCGGTTCTAAGTCACTACTGGTTTTCACCAGAGCCCGCCACAAAGCGGGATGGTCTTGCTGCGGCGGTAGTGACCAGGTCGTATCCACTAGCAACGGGTCACCTCTCTGACTGCTGATGATAGGCGAGGTACAAGGGAGTAGACAGAAGCAAGGTCGGACGTAGCAGAAGGTCGGGGGCAGGCGGCAAGGTTCGTAGTCAGGGTGGATAGCAGAAGTTCTGGTACACAGGCTTTAGACACACAATACGCTTTCACTAGGCACAAGGGCAACAAGATCCGGCAAGGGAGTGCATGGGAGGAGGTTAGATATAGTCAGGGACCAGGTGGAAGCTAATTAAGCAAATTGGGCCAGGCACCAATCATTGGTGCACTGGCCCTTTAAGTCTCAGGGAGCTGGCACGCGCGCGCCCTAGAGAGCGGAGCCGCGCGCGCCAGCACATGACAGCAGGGGACGGGAACGTGACCTGGGACGCGATTCGCGAGCGGGCGCGTCCCGCTGTGCGAATCGCGTCCCCAACGGCCATGACAGTGCAGCGCTCCCGGTCAGCGAGACTGACCGGGGAGCTGCAGGGAGAAAGACGCCGTGAGCGCTCCGGGGAGGAGCGGGGACCCGGAGCGCTAGGCGTAACAGGGCTCTGGTGAAAACCAGTAGTGACTTAGAACCGGTCCACTAGCACGGTCCACGCCAATCCCTCTCTGGCACAGAGGATCCACCTCCTGCCAGCCGGCATCGTGACATATATATCCTGTATATAGTGATATGGACCATGCTGGTATAACCTGGGTATATACTGTATATAATATATATGTACAGCTGGTATAAGTTATATATCTCCTGTATATAGTGATATGGGCCATGCTGGTATAACCTGGTATATACTGTATATAATATATATGTACAGCTGGTATAAGTTATATATCTCCTGTATATAGTGATATGGACCATGCTGGTATAACCTGGGTATATACTGTATATAATTATATATGTACAGCTGGTATAAGTTATATATCTCCTGTATATAGTGATATGGACCATGCTGGTATAACCTGGTATATACTGTATATAATATATATGTACAGCTGGTATAAGTTATATATCTCCTGTATATAGTGATATGGACCATGCTGGTATAACCTGGTATATACTGTATATAATATATATATTCAGCTGGTATAAGTTATATATCTCCTGTATATAGTGATATGGACCATGCTGGGAATAACCTGGTATATACTGTATATAATATATATGTACAGCTGGTATAAGTTATATATCTCCTGTATATAGTGATATGGACCATGCTGGTATAACCTGGGTATATACTGTATATAATTATATATGTACAGCTGGTATAAGTTATATATCTCCTGTATATAGTGATATGGACCATGCTGGTATAACCTGGTATATACTGTATATAATATATATGTACAGCTGGTATAAGTTATATATATCCTGTATATAGTGATATGGACCATGCTGGTATAACCTGGGTATATACTGTATATAATATATATGTACAGCTGGTATAAGTTATATATCTCCTGTATATAGTGCTATGGACCATGCTGGTATAACCTGGGTATATACTGTATATAATATATATGTACAGCTGGTATAAGTTATATATCTCCTGGATATAGTGATATGGACCATGCTGGTATAACCTGGGTATATACTGTATATAATTATATACGTACAGCTGGTATAAGTTATATATCTCCTGTATATAGTGATATGGACCATGCTGGTATAACCTGGTATATACTGTATATAATATATATGTACAGCTGGTATAAGTTATATATCTCCTGTATATAGTGATATGGACCATGCTGGTATAACCTGGCATATACTGTATATAGTATATATGTACAGCTGGTATAAGTTATATATCTCCTGTATATAGTGATATGGACCATGCTGGTATAACCTGTGTATATACTGTATATAATATATATGTACAGCTGGTATAAGTTATATATGTCCTGTATATAGTGATATGGACCATGCTGATAAAACCTGGTATATACTGTATATAATATATATGTACAGCTGGTATAAGTTATATATCTCCTGGATATAGTGATATGGACCATGCTGGTATAACCTGGTATATACTGTATATAATTATATATGTACAGCTGGTATAAGTTATATATCTCCTGTATATAGTGATATGGACCATGCTGGTATAACCTGGGTATATACTGTATATAATTATATATGTACAGCTGGTATAAGTTATATATCTCCTGTATATAGTGATATGGACCATGCTGGTATAACCTGGTATATACTGTATATAATATATATGTACAGCTGGTATAAGTTATATATCTCCTGTATATAGTGATATGGACCATGCTGGTATAACCTGGCATATACTGTATATAGTATATATGTACAGCTGGTATAAGTTATATATCTCCTGTATATAGTGATATGGACCATGCTGGTATAACCTGGTATATACTATATATAATATATATGCACAGCTGGTATAAGTTATATATCTCCTGTATATAGTGATATGGACCATGCTGGTATAACCTGGGTATATACTGTATATAATATATATGTACAGCTGGTATAAGTTATATATCTCCTGTATATAGTGATAAGGACCATCCTGGTATAACCTGGGTATATACTGTATATAGTATATATGTACAGGTGGTATAAGTTATATATCTCCTGTATATAGTGATATGGGCCATGCTGGTATAACCTGGGTATATACTGTATATAATATATATGTACAGCTGGTATAAGTTATATATCTCCTGTATATAGTGATATGGACCATGCTGGTATAACCTGGGTATATACTGTATATAATATATATGTACAGCTGGTATAAGTTATATATCTCCTGTATATAGTGATATGGACCATGCTGGTATAACCTGGTATATACTGTATATAATATATATATATATATGTACAGCTGGTATAAGTTATATATCTTCTGCATATAGTGATAAGGACCATCCTGGTATAACCTGGGTATATACTGTATATAATATATATGTACAGCTGGTATAAGTTATGTATCTTCTGTATATAGTGATATGGACCATGCTGGTATAACCTGGTAAATACTGTATATAATATATATGTACAGCTGGTATAAGTTATATATCTCCTGTATATAGTGATGTGGACCCTGCTGATATAACCTGGTAAATACTGTATATAATATATATGTACAGCTGGTATAAGTTATATATCTCCTGTATATAGTGATATGGACCATGCTGGTATAACCTGGTATATACTGTATATAATATATATGTACAGCTGGTATAAGTTATATATCTCCTGTATATAGTGATAAGGACCATCCTGGTATAACCTGGTATATGCTGTATATAATATATATGTACAGCTGGTATAAATTATATATCTCCTGTATATAGTGATAAGGACCATCCTGGTATAACCTGGTATATACTGTATATAATATATATGTACAGCTGGTATAAGTTATATATCTCCTGTATATAGTGATAAGGACCATCCTGGTATAACCTGGTATATACTGTATATAATATATATGTACAGCTGGTATAAGTTATATATCTCCTGTATATAGTGATAAGGACCATCCTGGTATAACCTGGTATATACTGTATATAATATATATGAACAGCTGGTATAAGTTATATATCTCCTGTATACAGTGATATGGACCATGCTGGTATAACCTGGGATATACCGTGTATAATATATATATATATATATATATATATATATATATATGTACAGCTGGTATAAGTTATATATCTCCTGTATATAGTGATATGGACCATGCTGGTATAACCTGGGTATATACTGTATATAATATATATGCACAGCTGGTATAAGTTATATATCTCCTGTATATAGTGATATGGACCATGCTGGTATAACCTGGTATATACTGTATGTAATATATATGTACAGCTGGTATAAGTTATATATCTCCTGTATATAGTGATATGGACCATGCTGGTATAACCTGGTATATACTGTATATAATATATATGTACAGCTGGTATAAGTTATATATCTCCTGTATATAGTGATATGGACCATGCTGGTATAACCTGGTATATACTGTATATAATATATATGTACAGCTGGTATGTTATATATCTCCTGTATATAGTGATATGGACCATGCAGGTATAACCTGGGTATATACTGTATATAATATATATGTACAGCTGGTATAAGTTATATATCTCCTGTATATAGTGATATGGACCATACTGGTATAACCTGATATATACTGTATATAATATATATGTACAGCTGGTATGTTATATATCTCCTGTATATAGTGATATGGACCATGCTGGTATAACCTGGGCACCTTCTAAACTTTTCTTTATGGTTGGTATCATAGAACTTACCGGGTTATTGTTGTTCCCCGATTCTGGAATTGTTTCGGGGAGCATTTTTTTCCATGCTGTCGTCAGTATGAATTGATACTTGGGGGGTTTGTAAAGTTGCGGAATGAGACGTTGGAGGAGGGGAATGGGGCGGTGAAAATATGAAGAATACGTAAGGAACGTTCCCTTTTTCTGCAGCAAGATAAATGGTGAGAGAAGGAAATAAAAGTTATTACTGTTAGAATTGTTCCTCTTAGACCCTTGCTTTTCAAACATTGTGTCTCCAGCTGTTGCAAAACTACCAGCAAGCCCAGACAGCCAAAGTTCTTTGGCTATCCGGGTATGCTGGGAGTTGTAGTTTTGCAACAGCTGGAGGAGCCCTGTTGGGAAACACTGTAGTAGGATAAGATAATGCATTTTGTAAACTTGCTATATAAGGACGTCGTCTATATATCTATAACCAATTTATGGAATGCTGGAAGTTGTAGTTTTGCAACTGCTGGAGACACACTGTTTGGAAAACACTGCTCTTGGACATTAGTCATGAGTCATAGTTTTGGGACTAATGTCTCTTTAAGACCCGTTTGTTCTCTTGGACAATATTGATACTTTGTAATACGGGGATTAGCAGTAAGTCACTTGGTTACATATCCGTTACAATATAGGAGCAGCCGGCGGTGATAGATCCGGGATCATTTCCAGCGCTTAAACCCCTCGCCCCAAAATATTGCGCCATACATGTGGGTAAATAGGACGCATACAATACACTGGGTCACATGGTCTCTCTGTTACCTGTGGAGTATTGACCGGAACATCCAAAAATTTGAAGTCAAAATTTGTGTCCAGCTTGTGCCTACAGGTGTCCACGGCATTAGTGATGGCGTCTTCCGGAGGGGCGCCACAGCCTAATCCTGAACACCCCAAAAGTAGGATCACCATGAGCCAGCGCGGCATCCTGTGCATCCTCCACGCAGCAGTTCCTAGATTGTGCAGCCTCCAGGGCGCGGGGCAGTGAAGTGTCTAAGGACGCGGCGGGGAGTTCCTGTTTACTTTGTGGTTTTTACAGATCCTGGCCCGAAAACCAAATAGTGGAAAATAAGAACCGGACGCTTTAAAGCCGCCCGATGACAAGGGATCAGTCCAGAATAATCCGTAGATGTTACAGTATGTGATACCTGACACCAGAACTTCCTCTCGTAAATACTTTGTATCCACTGATTGTTACATTGTATTATATGTTCGGGGAACGTTAACTGTACAAATCCCGATGTAGTGGCACCTTCTCCTCGTGATCAGCTGATCTTGGAGAGATCTACTATATGGACCACTTGTGATCATGGAGATCAGCTACTTACTTCTTCTCTACAGCAACCCTGCAGGGGAAATTGGGTATTACATGACACCTAGATAGTGCAGGTAACAGACCCTATAGGAAGGGAAGCTGCCGCTTCAAATGATTTTATCATGTATAGTTCTATTAAATGGTGCATTAGGGTTCAGTTATTCCAACTATCGCCGGACCCCCCCCCCCCCCCCCCCGATCAGACCTCTTAATCCCCATCCTTTGGATTGTAGATAAGATGTCTAGGGACAGAGTACCCCGTAAAGGAAATCTGTCACCGGTACCGACAGGTTAGTGCAGGTGACACTGGTGACAGATTTCCTTTAAAGAGTAGCTCCCACCATCCTTTCTTTATTTGATTTTTTTTTTCTGTCCCTGCCTATTGCCCATCTATCCCTAACCCCCTCCCTGCCTTTAATTTTTATTTTACAATCTTAAAAATGCCTTTTTGTCTGCCTGGCAGTGTGCTCACTATCAGGCAGACTTCCCCAGCAGGCGCGATGTCACTGATGCCTGCTGGGGCCGACACTTCCGCCCTTAGTTCACCTATACAGGATGCCTCCAGCTGTTTCACCACAACAACTCCCAGCTTTCCCTGACATCTATTGGCTGTCAGGGCATGCTGGGAGTTGTAGTAATGAAACAACTGGAGGCACCCTGTGGTGAAAACAATATATCTTTGTTTCGGCCGCAACCCCCTACCCCGAACCCCACCGCGCAACCCGCTCTATCAAACTCAAATACCACACACCCCCCCACCCTGAAAATAACAGCAGGATTAGGGCTAGGCACATGCCTGACCTGCTTGAGACAGGACTACTGATGCTGAGGCCTATTTGTATCACACATGATAGGATTAGATATTTTTGCACATGATAGGATGAGATACAGCAGGCAGTATCACACATTATAGGATTAGATACACAACTCAGCAGGCAGTATCACACATGATGGGATTAGATATTTTTGCACATGATAGGATGAGATACAGCAGGCAGTATCACACATTATAGGATTAGATACACAGCTCAGCAGGCAGTATCACACATGATGGGATTAGATATTTTTGCACATGATAGGATGAGATACAGCAGGCAGTATCACACATGATAGGATTAGATATTTTTGCACATGATAGGATGAGATACAGCAGGCAGTATCACACATGATAGGATTAGATACACAGCTCAGCAGGCAGTATCACACATGATAGGATTAGATACACAGCTCAGCAGGCAGTATCACACATGATGGCATTAGATACACAGCTCAGCAGGCAGTATCACACATGATAGGATTAGATACACAGCTCAGCAGGCAGTATCACACATGATGGGATTAGATCAGTGTTTCCCAACCAGGGTGCCTCCAGCTATTGCAAAACTACAACTCCCAGCATGCCCGGACAGCCAAAGGCTGTCCGGGCATACTTGGAAGTTGTAGTTTTGCAACAACTGGAGGCACCCTGGTTAAGAAACACTGGATTAGATAATTTCACACATGATGTGATTAGATACAGCAGCTGCCCAGACAGTATCACGCATGATTAGATACATCTGGTGAGTATGGTGGATAATGATTGGACAGATGATACAATGTGACATTAAACATAAGTTGCGTCAGATTTTTGTTTATTATTGTACATAGATCATGTGACCGGGTCAGGTGACGGCAGCCGTGCAGGATAACGGGTCTCCCCCCCCCCCCATGGGCTCCTTGTAGTGTTGTTATTTTAACCATTTGGGGTTCTAGAAATTTTCATTGCGAATCATTAACCCAGAATGTCAAAGATGCAGGCGAAACAGCTGGAGACATTATGTCTGATCGGTTTCAAGGAAGTTTCTAGGTTCTTCTTTGCCAGGACGGAGTCCGTATTCCCATCGGTGACCTGAGATAAAATATAAATACATCACAGAAAAGGCCAAACATCCAACACTGCATCATACATTACTGATCCTGAGTTATATCCTGTATTATACTCCAGAGCTGCACTCACTATTCTGCTGGTGAGGTCACTGTGTATATACATTACATTACTTATCCTGTACTGATCCTGAGTTATATCCTGTATTATACTCCAGAGCTGTACTCACTATTCTGCTGGTGAGGTCACTGTGTACATACATTACATTACTTATCCTGTACTGATCCTGAGTTATATCCTGTATTATACTCCAGAGCTGCACTCACTATTCTGCTGGTGAGGTCACTGTGTACATACATTACATTACTTATCCTGTACTGATCCTGAGTTATATCCTGTATTATACTCCAGAGCTGTACTCACTATTCTGCTGGTGAGGTCACTGTGTACATCCATTACATTACTTATCCTGTACTGATCCTGAGTTATATCCTGTATTATACCCCAGAGCTGTACTCACTATTCGGCTGGTGAGATCACTGTGTACATATATTACATTACTTATCCTGTACTGATCCTGAGTTATATCCTGTATTATACTCCAGAGCTGTACTCACTATTCTGCTGGTGAGGTCACTGTGTACATACATTACATTACTTATCCTGTACTGATCCTGAGTTATATCCTGTATTATTCTCCAGAGCTGTACTCACTATTCTGCTGGTGAGATCACTGTGTACATACATTACATTACTTATCCTGTACTGATCCTGAGTTATATCCTGTATTATACTCCAGAGCTGTACTCACTATTCTGCTGGTGAGATCACTGTGTACATACATTACATTACTTATCCTGTACTGATCCTGAGTTATATCCTGTATTATACTCCAGAGCTGTACTCACTATTCTGCTGGTGAGGTCACTGTGTACATACATTACATTACTTATCCTGTACTGATCCTGAGTTATATCCTGTATTATACCCCAGAGCTGTACTCACTATTCTGCTGGTGAGGTCACTGTGTACATACATTACATTACTTATCCTGTACTGATCCTGAGTTATATCCTGTATTATACTCCAGAGCTGCACTCACTATTCTGCTGGTGAGGTCACTTGAGGGGGGGGGGTGCTTGCACTGTTGTTCTTTAGATCAGTGATGGGCACCTCTCTGCAGACACTGGACACCTGGACAAAGCCTCGCGGGGTGAAACGCGTTGGAGGTCTGGTGGGTAACTGGGGAGCGGAGGGAGTTCTATTGATTTACGCCACTATTACATGTGGTTCTCATTGCGATCCGCTTTTGTGTGCTTTTTTAAATATATTGGTCTTATCTATCTATTTTGTACGCTTTTGGCACTTTATTCATGTGATTTGCACTGCAATTGACATGTGCACATTTATTATTTTTAATGAGGCAATGTTGCCCTTATATGTGCCTTATGTGTATATAATCTCTTCAATCTCACTTTGATATACTTGTCTCTTTGCGCCATTGCTTAGCACACGTGGACTATATATCTTTTACCCCCTTCTTTGTCTCCCCCTGCTCCCTGGTTCCCACTTTTGTTTGTCCACGCTGTGTGTGTATTTTTACATGTCTTTGAATTATCCTAAATAAAATGTATTTTATTTTACATATGGTCCGTTTTCAAGTGGTTTCTTTCCCCCTTTTTTGATTCTACCCTTTGTCGTATTAATGTTATATCTGGTAAGAGCCCACGCGGTGACATGGCTCTCCCAGGTGACACACTGCCGTTACGTGTACACAGCGCCCCTGCATTTATGTGGATGTGACCGGAGGGGCTCAGGCCGACCTGTGAACAGAGAGTAAAACATGTTGAGTCTTTTGTTACCAGGTTGTTGTTATCGCTGCTGTTCGGATTATAACCCTCATCAGGTGATTCCTCGGTCGCCGGGACAGGGATGGACAATCCGACGCCCAACTGAAGACACAGAATGTAGATGATGAAGAGACCCATCTGTACTGTGCTAATCCGGTTCTGCTGTGTCGGTTCTGCTGTGTCGGTTCTGCTGTGTCGGTTCTGCTGTGTCAGTTCTGCTCTGTGAGCTCTGCTGTGTCGGTTCTGCTCTGTGAGCTCTGCTGTGTCGGTTCTGCTGTGTCGGTTCTGCTCTGTGAGCTCTGCTGTGTCGGTTCTGCTGTGTCGGTTCTGCTCTGTGAGCTCTGCTGTGTCAGTTCTGCTGTGTCGGTTCTGCTCTGTGAGCTCTGCTGTGTCAGTTCTGCTGTGTCGGTTCTGCTCTGTGAGCTCTGCTGTGTCGGTTCTGATTTGTCGGTTCTGCTCTGTGAGCTCTGCTGTGTCGGTTCTGATTTGTCGGTTCTGCTCTGTGAGCTCTGCTGTGTCGGTTCTGCTCTGTGAGCTCTGCTGTGCCGTCTGGTGCTCTGGAGATGGTTAATTCTGAATTTCCCCTGCGCAGTTCTCTTGGATTCACCTTCTGTTTACTCTTGGCATTATCGTGGTCGGATTACACGCTCTGCAAGTTACACATCTGAAGGATCAGTCTATGTAAAGATCTGCAGAGCGATGGAGGAACAGAACCGACTGGGGGAGGGGGACAAATATGTAGACGAAGATGTTGTCGAATGTTATAATTCATAGGATCTTGTGAAAAACAGTGATTATAATCCTCCACCAATCAGTGCTGAGACCTCTAGATTATGGGAAGGTAGTCACAGCCCCCCCCCCTCCCTGTATGACATCACTAATATAATAGTAATATAATGACATGTAACCATAGCCCCGCCCCTGTATGACATCACTGATATAATATAATATAATGACATGTGATCGCAGCCCCGCCCCCTGAATGACATCACTGATATAATATAATAGTAATATGACATGTGATCACAGCCCCGCCCCCTGTATGACATCACTGATATAATATAATAGTAATATAATAACTAGAGATGAGTTAACTTACAGTAATTCGATTCGTCACGAACTTCTCGGCTTGGCTTTTGCGGACTTTAGCCTTCATAAATGAGTTCAGCCTTCAGGTGCTCCGGTGGCTGGAAAAGGTGGATACAGTCCTAGGAAAGATTCTTCTAGGACTGTACTATCTGATACAGATAGTTACAACTTTGCTTCTCCAGTGTTTCCCCACCAGTGTTCCTCCAGCTGTTGCAAAACTACAACTCCCAGCATGCCCAGACAACCAGCGAAAGATATAGAAAGATATGACAATGAGTTTTGTAAACTGCCTGTATAAAGACGTCGTCTATATATCTATACTGGGAGCTGTAGTTTTGCAACAGCTGGAGGCTTCATGGTTGGGAAACACTATAGTTGGATTTGCCGATGAGTTTTGTAAACTGCCTGTATAAAGACGTTGTCTATATATCTATACTGGGAGCTGTAGTTTTGCAACAGCTGGAGGCTCCATGGTTGGGAAACACTATAGTAGGATATGACAATGAGTTTTGTAAACTGCTTGTATAAAGACGTCGTCTATATATCCATGCTGGGAGTTGTAGTTTTGCAACAGCTGGAGGCACCCTGATTGGGAAAGACTGATATTGTCGACTATTTAAGGCATCTGCAATAACTTTACAAACTTTTAAATACTTGGATGAATAAATAAGAGAAGACAATTTCAGATGAGGAGACTTTACTGGGTGGTGCCCTGGGATTCTTCACTGGACAGACCCTTAGTCATGTGATCAGCGGAGGAGATGTCTCCATATGTAGGGTCTGAGAGCACAATACCAGCCTGAAGACATAAGAAGTAAATGGGAAGGATGTCCATGTGTCCCTGTACACTGCTCTTGTACTGACAGCACTCCGGGCCCCAGTCATATCTGATCCTGGATCCTGTGGACACTAAATATTAGGAAGACATATGATAGTGAGCGCCTCTTAAGGCGAGCCCCTCGTGATGTCTCGCCCCCCAATGCAAGTCAATGGGAGGGGGCGTGACGGCTGTCACGCCCCCTCCCATAGACTTGCATTGAGGGGGCGGGGCTATGACGGCACAAGCTCCCGACGCCGACTCCTGCATTCGGAACAGTTTGTTCCAAATGCTGAACAACAGAGTAAGGGATTTATGGGCAACGCAGCAGCACTATCACCATGATGGGGCCTGTCCCCAGCCATATGGATTGCTCACAATAGTAGTGCCGAATTATTTGATCAGAAGTTATGTGAAAGTTAAAAAGTAAAAAAAAAAAAAAAGTTTAATAAAATGATAAAAATTATCCCCAGCCCAACCTCCCAACATAAAAACACATATAAAATACATTTTATATAAAAGACTAAATCATAAAAAAATGAAAATAAAATAAATAAAACTACTATATATATATATATATATATATATATATATATATATATATATATATATATAATATTTGGTAAGGTTGTAATGTGTGTAATGAACCAGTCTGATCACTATTTATCCCGTTCCGTGAACACTATAATTAATAAATAATTACATAAATAAGTAATTAAATAAATGCATGAATAATACTTAAATAATTACACAAATAAATAAATAGATGAAAAATAAATAAATACATAAATAAAAAATTAATTACTAAGTAAAATAAGTAAAAAAGTAAATAAGTAAATAATTAAATAAATGAATAAATACATACAAACATAAATAAGTAAATAAATGAATGAATAAATAAATAAACAAATGAAAAATACAGCAACTGGAAAGAGATATTTTGTTAATCTGCCCCCGAGAAATGAACAAATATATTGATTAAAAGGTTGTAAGTAACCAAAAATGATAACAAGGAAGACAGAAAAGTTTTTCCACAACATACAAATCCCCGATCAGCTCCATCAAGAAAAAAATAGAAAACTTTATGGATGAAAACGTTCTGTTGTAACACTTTTAGTTTTTTTGCTGTTTAATAAAAGTGATACTAAAACAGAATAAAATAAATCAAATATATATATATCCAAAGATTATAGGCCGCAGCACAAAAGGATGGACTCCGACCTTGTATGTAGAGCAGTGATGCACAAGCACAGTAAATCCCAATAAATCACAGTAAATCACAATAAATCACAGTAAATCCCAATAAATCACAGTTAATCACAATAAATCACAATAAATTACAATAAATCACAATAAATCCCAATAAATCACAGTAAATCCCAATAAATCACAGTAAATCACAATAAATCACAATAAATCACAGTAAATCACAATAAATCCCAATAAATCACAGTAAATCACAATAAATCACAGTAAATCACAATAAATCACAGTAAATCACAATAAATCACAGGAAATCCCAATAAATCACAGGAAATCCCAATAAATCACAATTAACTACAGTACATCACAGTAAATCACAATAAATCACAGTAAATCACAATAAATCACAGTAAATCCCAATAAATCACAATAAATCACAGTAAATCCCAATAAATCACAGTAAATCCCAATAAATCACAGTAAATTTCCAATAAATCCCAATAAATCACAGTGAATCACAATAAATCACAGTAAATCCCAATAAATCACAGTAAATCCCAATAAATCCCAATAAATCACAATAAATCACAGTAAATCACAATAAATTACAATAAATCACAATAAATCACAGTAAATCACAATAAATTACAATAAATCAAAATAAATTACAATAAATCACAGTAAATCACAAGAAATCCCAAGAAATCACAGTAAATCCCAATAAATCCCAATAAATCACAGTAAATCCCAATAAATCACAGTGAATCCCAATAAATCACAGTAAATCCCAATAAATCACAGTAAATCACAATAAATCACAATAAATCACAGTAAATCACAATAAATCACAGTAAATCGCAATAAATCACAGTAAATCACAATAAATTACAATAAATCACAATAAATCACAATAAGTCACAGTAAATCACAATAAATTACAATAAATCACAATAAATCACAGTAAATCACAATAAATCCCAATAAATCACAATAAATCACAATAAATCACAGTAAATCCAAAGAAATCCCAAGAAATCACAGTAAATCCCAAGAAATCACAGTAAATCCCAATAAATCCCAATAAATCACTGCTCTACATACAGGTACGCAGTCGCCCATCCTTTTGTGCTGTAATCTTTGGATATTTTGGAATACTGGAGGGGCCCTCTGGTGGACTGGTCCAGTGCTGTCTTCTGTGTTTCCATTTATATATATATATAAATATTTGGCATCGCTGTAATTGTGCCGACCTATTGAAGAAAATGATAATGTTATTTCTACTGCATGTGAACAGAATAAAGGCAAAAAAAAAATAGGTAAAAAATAGCTTTTCTTCCCCCCCCCTACTCTCCTCTTCCTCCTCCTCCTCAAATAGGTAACTACATCCCCATGGACAGTGTTTCCCAACCAGGGTGCCTCCAGTTGTTGCAAAACTACAACTCCCAACATGCCTGGACGGCCACTAGGACATATAATGTTGCAGGTTATTACTCCCCCTAGGACATATGATGCTGCAGGTTATTACTCCCCCTAGGACATACGATGCTGCAGGTTATTACTTCTCCCCCCAGGACGTATGATGCTGCAGGTTATTACTCCCCCTAGGACATACGATGCTGCAGGTTATTACTCCCCCTAGGACATACGATGCTGCAGGTTATTACTCCCCCTAGGACATATGATGCTGCAGGTTATTACTCCCCCTAGGACATATGATGCTGCAGGTTATTACTCCCCCTAGGACATATGATGCTGCAGGTTATTACTTCCCCTAGGACATACGATGCTGCAGGTTATTACTCCCCCTAGGACATATGATGCTGCAGGTTATTACTCCCCCTAGGACATATGATGCTGCAGGTTATTACTCCCCAAGGACATATGATGCTGCAGGTTATTACTCCCCCTAGGACATATGATGCTGCAGGTTATTACTCCTCCTAGGACATATGATGCTGCAGGTTATTACTCCACCAAGGACATATGATGCTGCAGATTATTACTTCTCCCCCTAGGACATATAATACTGCAGGTTATTACTCCCCCTAGGACATATGATGCTGCAGGTTATTACTCCCCCTAGGACATATGATGCTGCAGGTTATTACTCCCCAAGGACATATGATGCTGCAGGTTATTACTCCCCCAAGGACATATGATGCTGCAGGTTATTACTCCCCCTAGGACATATGATGCTGCAGGTTATTACTTCTCCCCCCAGGACATATGATGCTGCAGGTTATTACTCCCCCTAGGACATATAACGCTGCAGGTTATTAGTCCCCCTAGGACATATAATGCTGCAGGTTATTACTTCTCCCCCCCAGGACATATGATGCTGCAGGTTATTACTTCTCCCCCCAGGACATATGATGCTGCAGGTTATTACTCCCCCTAGGACATATAATACTGCAGGTTATTACTCCCCCTAGGACATATGATGCTGCAGGTTATTACTCCCCCAAGGACATATGATGCTGCAGGTTATTACTCCCCCTAGGACATATGCTGCAGGTTATTACTTCTACACCTAGGACATATGATGCTGCAGGTTATTACTCCCCCTAGGACATATAATGCTGCAGGTTATTAGTCCCCCTAGGACATATAATGCTGCAGGTTATTACTCCCCCAAGGACATATGATGCTGCAGGTTATTACTCCCCCTAGGACATATGATGCTGCAGGTTATTACTCCCCCTAGGACATATAATACTGCAGGTTATTACTCCCCCTAGGACATATGATGCTGCAGGTTATTACTCCCCCAAGGACATATGATGCTGCAGGTTATTACTCCCCCTAGGACATATGCTGCAGGTTATTACTTCTACACCTAGGACATATGATGCTGCAGGTTATTACTCCCCCTAGGACATATAATGCTGCAGGTTATTACTCCCCCCAGGACATATAATGCTGCAGGTTATTACTCCCCCAAGGACATATGATGCTGCAGGTTATTACTCCCCCTAGGACATATGATGCTGCAGATTATTACTCCCCCCAGGACATATAATGCTGCAGGTTATTACTCCCTCTAGGACATATAATGCTGCAGGTTATTACTCCTCCAAGGACATATGATGCTGCAGGTTATTACTCCCCCTAGGACATATGATGCTGCAGATTATTACTCCCCCCAGGACATATAATGCTGCAGGTTATTACTCCCTCTAGGACATATGATGCTGCAGGTTATTACTCCCCCAGGACATATGATGCTGCAGATTATTACTCCCCCCAGGACATATAATGCTGCAGGTTATTACTCCCTCTAGGACATATGATGCTGCAGGTTATTACTCCCCCTAGGACATATGATGCTGCAGGTTATTACTCCCCCTAGAACATATGATGCTGCAGGTTATTACTCCCCCTAGGACATATGATGCTGCAGGTTATTACTCCTCCTAGGACATATAATGCGGCAGGTTATTAGTCCCCCTAGGACAGATGATGCTGCAGGTTATTACTCTCCCTAGGACATATAATGCTGCAGGTTATTACTCCCTCTAGGACATATGATGCTGCAGGTTATTACTCCCCCTAGGACATATGATGCTGCAGATTATTACTCCCCCCAGGACATATAATGCTGCAGGTTATTACTCCCTCTAGGACATATGATGCTGCAGGTTATTACTCCCCCTAGAACATATGATGCTGCAGGTTATTACTCCCCCTAGAACATATGATGCTGCAGGTTATTACTCCCCCTAGGACATATGATGCTGCAGGTTATTACTCCTCCTAGGACATATAATGCTGCAGGTTATTAGTCCCCCTAGGACATATGATGCTGCAGGTTATTACTCTCCCTAGGACATATAATGCTGCAGGTTATTACTCCCCCTAGGACATATGATGCTGCAGGTTATTACTCCCCCCAGGACATATGATGCTGCAGGTTATTACTCCCCTAGGACATATGATGCTGCAGGTTATTACTTCTCCCCCCAGGACATATGATGCTGCAGGTTATTAATCCCCCCCAGGACATATGATGCTGCAGGTTATTACTCCCCCTAGGACATATAATGCTGCAGTTTATTACTCCCCCTAGGACATATGATGCTGCAGGTTATTACTCCCCCCAGGACATATGATGCTGCAGGTTATTACTCCCCCTAGGACATATGATGCTGCAGGTTATTACTCCCCCCAGGACATATGATGCTGCAGGTTATTACTCCCCCTAGGACATATGATGCTGCAGGTTATTACTCCCCCTAGGACATATGATGCTGCAGGTTATTACTCCTCCTAGGACATATAATGCTGCAGGTTATTACTCCCCCTAGGACATATGATGCTGCAGGTTATTACTCCCCCCAGGACATATGATGCTGCAGGTTATTACTCCCCCTAGGACATATGATGCTGCAGGTTATTACTCCCCCTAGGACATATGATGCTGCAGGTTATTACTCCTCCTAGGACATATAATGCTGCAGGTTATTACTCCCCCTAGGACATATGATGCTGCAGGTTATTACTCCCCCCAGGACATATGATGCTGCAGGTTATTACTCCCCCTAGGACATATGATGCTGCAGGTTATTACTCCCCCCCAGGACATATAATGCTGCAGGTTATTACTCCCCCTAGGACATATGATGCTGCAGGTTATTACTCCCCCCAGGACATATGATGCTGCAGGTTATTACTCCCCCTAGGACATATAATGCTGCAGGTTATTACTCCCCCTAGGACATATGATGCTGCAGGTTATTACTCCCCCCAGGACATATGATGCTGCAGGTTATTACTCCCCCTAGGACATATGATGCTGCAGGTTATTACTCCCCCTAGGACATATGATGCTGCAGGTTATTACTCCCCCTAGGACATACGATGCTGCAGGTTATTACTCCCCCTAGGACATATAATGCTGCAGGTTATTACTCCCCTTGGTGTTATCATGGTGGAGTATCAGACAGTAATGACACGGTAGTATTTTTCCATGGAGCTGTTACTCTTGTATTGTATGGCGGTATTATTCACTTGGGGTATTATAGTGGCCATATTTGTTCAGGGAGTGGCGGTATTATTCACATGCTGTATGGTGGAAATATTTGGTCGTGACCTATTAATTATGTTTACAAAAACCATCCAAATAATAATGATAATAATTATGGACATTTATTGAACAGTTATATAAAGATTAGATAGAAGATGATATTTATTTTGGAGTCATGTGATTTCATATATTTGCGTCGTTCTTTCTTCTTGTTGCCCCCTCTATGGCAGCCATAGGATTATACACTCTATACAGCTCTTAGAGGAGAAGGATGGCGGTCGGGGGTATCTCGGTTCAGGGGTCTCACGTTCTTCCTCCTTTTCGGTGTCCGGTTCTGCGGTTTCCTCTCTGGGCTCCTCACTTGGGATCTGGGGCCCAAAATACAACAAACCTCAGCGTCACAGAATATAAGACATCTCGATCTGGTGCTTTATACTGTGATCACTAATATAGGGAGCCCCAAAATGTAGGAAATAGACAAAATTACCAAAATATGAATTCAATACTTTTTTTTATTGTCTATGGCAGTGAAGGGGTTAATGCATGCATTCTTGGTGGTCTAGGATAATGACAAAATTAATGTCTTCCTTCCTTGTGGTCTAGGGTAGTGAAGGGGTTAAAACCTGCCCTTTAGGCCTAGGGTATTGAAGGGGTTAATGCATGCTTTTCCAGTGTTCTAGGGTAGTGAATGGGTTAATATCTGCCTTCCTGGTAGTTTAGGGTAATGAAGGGGTTCATCCCTGCATTCTTGGTGGTCTAGGGTAGTGAAGGAGTTAATGCCGTCTTTTCCAGTGTTCTGTAGTAGAGGAGGGGTTAATTCCTGTTTCTCTTGTGATTTTTGGCAGTAAAAGAGTTAATATCCCTGGCGGAAACAGGAAATGTTATTAACCCCTTCTCTTCCCCAGACTACCAGGGAAAATGTTATTAACCCTTTCACTGCCCTAAACCACCTGAGTTGATGTTGTTAACCCCTTCACTGCCCCAATCCCCAGTATTAACCCCTTTACTGCCATAAATGACCACAGATGTTATTATCAAACCCTTCTGTGCCCGAGGCCAATATGGATTTCATGTTAACCCCTTCTCTGCCCTAGATAATCAGAGATGATTTTTATTAACCCCTTTACTTCCCTTAACTACCATGGATGTTATTATTAACCCTTTCACTGCCCTAGATAATCAGGGATGATGATATTAACCTTTTCACTTCCCTAGATCACCACAGATTTTATAATTAACCCCCTCACTTCCATAGACCACTACTGATGTTCTTATTAACCCTGTCAGTGCCCTAAACCTTTATAAATGTTATTATTAACCTCTTCCCTGACCTTGCTCTCCAGGTATGTTTTTATTAACCCTTTTACTGCCAGAAAGCACCAAGGCTGTTACTATTAACCTCTTACTGCCAGAGAGCACCAGGGATGATATTATTAACCCCTTTGCTGTCCTAAAAAAACAGGAATTATATGATTAACATTTTCACTGTTCTAGATCACCACAAATGTTGTTATTCTCTTCGCTGCTCTTGACCACCAGAGATGATAATATTAACCCCTTCCCTTCAAAAGATTTCAAGAGATATTATTATTAACCCCTTCACTGCTTTTGACCATGAAGAATGTTACTTTTAACCCTTTCACTGCCATAAACCACCAGGAATATTACTATTTACCCTTTCACTGCCATAGACCACCAGGAATGTTATTATTAACCCTTTCACTGCCCTAGACCACCTGCCAAAGATTTCCAGAGATGTTATTATTAACCCCTTCACTGCTTTTGACCATGAGGAATGTTACTTTTAACCCTTTCACTGCCCTAAACTACCAGGAATGTTACTATTTACCCTTTCACTGCCATAGACCGCCAGGAATGTTACTATTAACCCTTTCACTGCCCTAGACCACAAGGAAAGTTACTATTAATCTTTTAACTGCCATATACAACCAGGAATGGTAATTATAACCCTTTCACTGCCCTTAATCACCAGGAATGTTACTTTTTACATTTTCACTGCCATATGTCACCACTGATGTTATTTGTAACTTCTTTACTACCCTAAATAACAGGGAATATTACTATTAGGCTAAGTTTCCACTTTTTTTTTTATCTGGCAGTTTTTGGATTTCTGCCACTGCAGTTTTTGAGCCAAAGTCAGAAGTGGATCCATAAGGGAGGAGAAGTGTAAGTCCTTCCTTTATATGTTCTATTCCTTTTGAATCCATTTCTGGCTTTGGCTCAAAAACTCCAGTAGCAGAAATCCAAAAACTGCCAGAAAAAAAGTGGGAACTCAGCCTTAACCCCATTCACTGCCCTAAACAATTTGAAATATTATTAACCCCTTCACAATCCTAGACCACCAGGGATGATATTATTGACCCCTTCAATGCTATACATCACTACGGATGTTATTATTAACTCCTTCACTGCCATAGATTACCAGAAATTATATTATTAACCCCTTCACTGCCCTAGTTCTCCATGAATGTTATTATTAACCCATTCACTTCAATAGATCCCCATATATGTTCTAGGGGTTGTCCAGAAAAACAGAGCTAATTTCTTCTAAAAACAGCCCCGCACTTGTCCTCAGGTTGTGTGTGGTATTACGACTTCTCTCCATTCACTTTAATAGGAATGAAGTGCAATTCCACACACAACCTGTGGACAGGTGTGGTGCTGTTTTTGGAAGAAATCAGTTCACTGCTCAAGACCACCAGGAATGATATTATACCCCTTACCGTCGCCAGTTTCCCAGGGATGTTTCTATTAATCTGTTCACTGCCCCAAACCACCAGGAATTATATTATTAACCCTTTAATTGCCCTAAGATGTTGTAATTACATATTGCTGCAGAGACTAAATGCGGACATTCTCTAGAGAGAAAACTTATTTTTTATGTTCATTATTCATTTTACATGTAGATTATACATAGAGCCATGTATTATAGAGGCTGTATACATTATATATAGAGCCATGTATTATAGAGGCTGTATACATTATATATAGAGCCATGTATTATAGAGGCTGTATACATTATATATAGAGCCATGTATTATAGAGGCTGTATACATTATATATAGAGCCATGTATTATAGAGGCTGTATACATTATATATAGAGCCATGTACTATAGAGGCTGTATACATTATATATAGAGCCGTGTATTATAGAGGCTGTATACATTATATATAGAGCCATGTATTATAGAGGCTGTATACATTATATATAGAGCCCTGTATTATAGAGGCTGTATACATTATATATAGAGCCATGTACTATAGAGGCTGTATACATTATATATAGAGCCATGTATTATAGAGGCTGTATACATTATATATAGAGCCATGTACTATAGAGGCTGTATACATTATATATAGAGCCATGTATTATAGAGGCTGTATACATTATATATAGAGCCATGTACTATAGAGGCTGTATACATTATATATAGAGCCATATACTATAGAGGCTGTATACATTATATATAGAGCCATGTACTATACAGGCTGTATACATTATATATAGAGCCATGTACTATAGAGGCTGTATACATTATATATATATATATATAGAGCCATGTACTATAGAGGCTGTATACATTATATAAAGAGCCATGTACTATACAGGCTGTATACATTATATATAGAGCCATGTACTATACAGGCTGTATACATTATATATAGAGCCATGTACTATACAGGCTGTATACATTATATAAAGAGCCATGTACTATAGAGGCTGTATACATTATATATAGAGCCATGTACTATAGAGGCTGTATACATTATATATAGAGCCATGTACTATAGAGGCTGTATACATTATATATAGAGCCATGTATTATAGAGGCTGTATACAGTATATATAGAGCCATGTACTATAGAGGCTGTATACATTATATATAGAGCCATGTACTATAGAGGCTGTATACATTATATATAGAGCCATGTATTATAGAGGCTGTATACATTATATATAGAGCCATGTACTATAGAGGCTGTATACATTATATATAGAGCCATGTACTATAGAGGCTGTATACATTATATATAGAGCCATGTACTATAGAGGCTGTATACATTATATATAGAGCCATGTATTATAGAGGATGTATACATTATATATAGAGGTTATGTATTATAGAGGCTGTATACATTATATATAGAGCCATGTACTATAGAGGCTGTATACATTATATATAGAGCCATGTATTATAGAGGCTGTATACATTATATATAGAGCCATGTACTATAGAGGCTGTATACATTATATATAGAGGTTATGTATTATAGAGGCTGTATACATTATATATAGAGCCATGTACTATAGAGGCTGTATACATTATATATAGAGCCATGTACTATAGAGGCTGTATACATTATATATAGAGCCATATACTATAGAGGCTGTATACATTATATATAGAGCCATGTACTATACAGGCTGTATACATTATATATAGAGCCATGTACTATAGAGGCTGTATACATTATATAAAGAGCCACGTACTATACAGGCTGTATACATTATATATAGAGCTATGTACTATACAGGCTGTATACATTATATATAGAGCCATGTACTATACAGGCTGTATACATTATATATAGAGCCATGTATTATAGAGGCTGTATACATTATATATAGAGCCATGTATTATAGAGGATGTATACATTATATATAGAGGTTATGTACTATAGAGGCTGTATACATTATATATAGAGCCATGTACTATAGAGGCTGTATACATTATATATAGAGCCATGTATTATAGAGGCTGTATACATTATATATAGAGCCATATACTATAGAGGCTGTATACATTATATATAGAGCCATGTACTATACAGGCTGTATACATTATATATAGAGCCATGTACTATAGAGGCTGTATACATTATATATATATATATATATATAGAGCCATGTACTATAGAGGCTGTATACATTATATAAAGAGCCATGTACTATACAGGCTGTATACATTATATATAGAGCCATGTACTATACAGGCTGTATACATTATATATAGAGCCATGTACTATACAGGCTGTATACATTATATAAAGAGCCCTGTATTATAGAGGCTGTATACATTATATATAGAGCCATGTACTATAGAGGCTGTATACATTATATATAGAGCCATGTATTGTAGAGGCTGTATACATTATATATAGAGCCATGTATTATAGAGGCTGTATACATTATATATAGAGCCATGTATTATAGAGGCTGTATACATTATATATAGAGCCATGTACTATAGAGGCTGTATACATTATATATAGAGCCATGTACTATAGAGGCTGTATACATTATATATAGAGCCATGTATTGTAGAGGCTGTATACATTATATATAGAGCCATGTATTATAGAGGCTGTATACATTATATATAGAGCCATGTATTATAGAGGCTGTATACATTATATATAGAGCCATGTACTATAGAGGCTGTATACATTATATATAGAGCCATGTACTATAGAGGCTGTATACATTATATATAGAGCCATGTACTATAGAGGCTGTATACATTATATATAGAGCCATGTATTATAGAGGATGTATACATTATATATAGAGGTTATGTATTATAGAGGCTGTATACATTATATATAGAGCCATGTACTATAGAGGCTGTATACATTATATATAGAGGTTATGTATTATAGAGGCTGTATACATTATATATAGAGCCATGTACTATAGAGGCTGTATACATTATATATAGAGCCATGTACTATAGAGGCTGTATACATTATATATAGAGCCATGTACTATAGAGGCTGTATATATTGTATATAGAGCCACGTACTATAGAGGCTGCATACATTATATAGAGACATGTACTATAGAGGCTGTATACATTATATATAGAGCCATGTATTATAGAGGCTGTATACATTATATATAGAGCCATGTACTATAGAGGCTGTATACATTATATATATATAGAGCCATGTATTATAGAGGCTGTATACATTATATATAGAGCCATATACTATAGAGGCTGTATACATTATATATAGAGCCATGTACTATAGAGGCTGTATACATTATATATAGAGCCATGTACTATAGAGGCTGTATACATTATATACAGAGCCATGTACTATAGAGGCTGTATACATTATATATAGAGCCATGTATTATAGAGGCTGTATACATTATATATAGAGCCATGTACTATAGAGGCTGTATACATTATATATAGAGCCATGTACTATAGAGGCTGTATACATTATATATAGAGCCCTGTATTATAGAGGATGTATACATTATACATAGAGCCATGTATTATAGAGGCTGTATACATTATATATAGAGCCATGTATTATAGAGGCTGTATACATTATATATAGAGCCATGTATTATAGAGGCTGTATACATTATACATAGAGCCATGTACTATAGAGGCTGTATACATTATATATAGAGCCATGTACTATAGAGGATGTATACATTATATATAGAGCCCTGTATTATAGAGGCTGTATACATTATATATAGAGCCATGTACTATAGAGGATGTATACATTATATATAGAGCCATGTACTATAGAAGCTGTATACATTATATATAGAGCCATGTACTATAGAGGCTGTATACATTATATATAGATCCATGTACTATAGAGGCTGTATACATTATATATAGAGCCATGTATTATAGAGGCTGTATACATTATCTATAGAGCCATGTATTATAGAGGCTGTATACATTATATATAGAGCCATGTATTATAGAGGCTGTATACATTATATATAGAGCCATATACTATAGAGGCTGTATACATTATATATAGAGCCATGTACTATACAGGCTGTATACATTATATATAGAGCCATGTACTATAGAGGCTGTATACATTATATATATATATAGAGCCATGTACTATAGAGGCTGTATACATTATATATAGAGGTTATGTATTATAGAGGCTGTATACATTATATATAGAGCCATGTATTATAGAGGCTGTATACATTATCTATAGAGCCACGTACTATAGAGGCTGTATACATTATATATAGAGCCATGTACTATAGAGGCTGTGTACATTATATATAGAGCCACGTATTATAGAGGCTGTATACATTATATATAGAGCCATGTACTATAGAGGCTGTGTACATTATATATAGAGCCATGTACTATAGAGGCTGTATACATTATCTATAGAGCCATGTATTATAGAGGCTGTATACATTATCTATAGAGCCACGTATTATAGAGGCTGTATACATTATATATAGAGCCATGTACTATAGAGGCTGTGTACATTATATATAGAGCCATGTACTATAGAGGCTGTATACATTATCTATAGAGCCATGTATTATAGATGCTGTATACATTATATATAGAGCCATGTACTATAGAGGCTGTATACATTATATATAGAGCCATGTACTATAGAGGCTGTATACATTATATACAGAGCCATGTACTATAGAGGCTGTATACATTATATATAGAGCCATGTACTATAGAGGCTGTATACATTATATATAGAGCCATGTACTATAGAGGCTGTATACATTATATATAGAGCCATGTATTATAGAGGCTGTATACATTATATATAGAGCCATGTACTATAGAGGCTGTATACATTATACATAGAGCCATGTATTATAGAGGCTGTATACATTATATATAGAGCCATGTATTATAGAGGCTGTATACATTATATATAGAGCCATGTATTATAGAGGCTGTATACATTATACATAGAGCCATGTACTATAGAGGCTGTATACATTATATATAGAGCCCTGTATTATAGAGGCTGTATACATTATATATAGAGCCATGTATTATAGAGGCTGTATACATTATATATAGAGCCATGTACTATAGAGGCTGTATACATTATATATAGAGCCATGTATTATAGAGGCTGTATACATTATATATAGAGCCATGTATTATAGAGGCTGTATACATTATATATAGAGCCATGTATTATAGAGGCTGTATACATTATATATATAGAACCATGTACTATACAGGCTGTATACATTATATATAAAGCCATGTACTATAGAGGCTGTATACATTATATATAGAGCCATGTACTATAGAGGCTGTATACATTATACATAGAGCCATGTACCATAGAGGCTGTATACATTATATATAGAGCCATGTACTATAGAGGCTGTATACATTATATATAGAGCCATGTATTATAGAGACTGTATACATTATATATAGAGCCATGTATTATAGAGGCTGTATACATTATATATAGAGCCATGTACTATAGAGGCTGTATACATTATATATAGAGCCATGTACTATAGAGGCTGTATACATTATATATAGAGCCATGTACTATAGAGGCTGTATATATTATATATAGAGTCATGTACTATAGAGGCTGTATACATTATATATAGAGCCATGTACTATAGAGACTGTATACATTATATATAGAGCCATGTACTATAGAGGCTGTATACATTATATATAGAGCCACGTACTATAGAGGCTGTATACATTATATATAGAGCCATGTATTATAGAGGCTGTATACATTATATATAGAGCCATGTACTATAGAGGCTGTATACATTATATATATATATAGAGCCATGTACTATAGAGGCTGTATACATTATATATAGAGCCATGTATTATAGAGGCTGTATACATTATATATAGAGCCATATATTATAGAGGCTGTATACATTATATATAGAGCCATGTACTATAGAGGCTGTATACATTATATATAGAGCCATGTACTATAGAGGCTGTATACATTATATATAGAGCCATGTATTATAGAGGCTGTATACATTATATATAGAGCCATGTACTATAGAGGCTGTATACATTATATATAGAGCCATGTACTATAG